>NW_028227258.1:8710000-8735000 GCF_978045245.1 Mus caroli | reverse complement strand
ACCAATGGTTCAGGCTCTCAGATCAACAATTGATGAATGTGACCTTAAGAAACTAAAAAGTCACCGTCAATAAGACAAAAAGACCACCAACAGATTGGGAAAGGATCTTTACCTATCCTAAATCAGATAGGGGACTAATATCAAATATATATAAAGAACTCAAGAAGGTAGACTCCAGAAAATCAAATAAACCCATTAAAAATGGGGCTCCGAACTGAACAAAGAATTCTCACCTGAGGAATACCGAATGGCAGAGAAGCAACTGAAAAAATGTTCAACATCCTTAATCATCAGGGAAATGCAACTCAAAATAACCCTGAGATTCCACCTCACACCAGTCAGAATGGCTAAGATCAAAAATTCAGGTGACAGCAGATGCTGGCAAGGATGTGGAGAAAGAGGAACACTCCTTCATTTTTGGTGGGATTGCAAGCTTGTACAACCACTCTGGAAATCAGTTTGGTGGTTCCTCAGAAAATTGGGCATAATACTACCAGAGGATCCAGCAATACCTCTCCTGGCCATATATCCAGAAGATGTTCCAACTGGTAAGAAGGACACATGCTCCACTATGTTCATAGCAGCCTTATTTATAATAGCCAGAAGCTGGAAAGAACCCAGATGCCCCTTAACAGAGGAATGGATACAGAAAATGTGGTACATTTACACAATGGAGTACTACTCAGCTATTAAAAAAATGAATTTATGAAATTCCTAGGCAAATGGATGGACCTGGAGGGCATCATCCTGAGTGAGGTAACACAATCACAAACAAACTCGCACAATATGTACTCACTGATAAGTGGATATTAGCCCAAAAACTTAGGATACCCAAGATATAAGATACAATTTGTTAAACACATGAAACTCAAGAAGATCAAAGACCAAAATGTGGACACTGTGCCCCTTCTTAGAATTGGGAACAAAACACCCATGGAAAGAGTTACAGAGATAAAGTTTCGAGCTGTGACAAAAGGATGGACCATCTAAAGACTGCCATATCCAGGGATCCATCCCATAATCAGCTTTCAAACACTGACACCATTGTATACACTAGCAAGATTTTGCTGAAAGGTCCCTGATATAGCTGTCTCTTGTGAGACAATGCCGGGGCCTAGCAAACACAGAAGTGGATGCTCACAGTCAGCTATTGGGTGGATCACAGGGCCCCCAATGGAGGAGCTAGAGAAAGTACCCAAGGAGCTAAAGGGATCTGCAACCCTATAGGTGGAACAACATTATGAACTAACCAGTACCCCAGAGCTCTTGACTCTAGCTGCATATGTATCAAAAGATGGCCTAGTCGGCCATCACTGGAAAGAGAGGCCCATTGGACTTGCAAACTTTATATGCCCCAGTACAGGGGAACACCAGGGCCAAAAAGTGGGAGTGGGTGGGTAGGGGAGTGGGGGGGGGGAGTGTATTGGGGACTTTTTGGATAGCATTGGAAATGTAAATGAGGAAAATACCCTATTAAAAAAAAAGAAACTAAAAAGTTTCTTGTAAGTCAAGGGACACTCTCAATAGGACAAAATGGCAGCCTACAAATTGGGAAAGTATCTTCACCAATCCTACATTCAACAGAGGGCTAATATCCATAATTTATAAAGAACTTAAAAGTTCTTTATAACTCAATACACTTTACAACTCAATACTCTTTACAACTCAAATAACCTAATTAAAAAATGGGTCTCAGAGCCAAATACAAAATTCTCAACAAGGAATCTTGAACGGGTGAGAAGCACTTAAAGAAATATTCAACATACTTAGTTATAAGAGAAATGCAAATCCACTCTGAGACTTCATCTTACACAGGTCAGAATGGCTATGATCACAAACTCAAATGATAGCACACGCTGGAAAAGATATGGAGCTAGGGGAATACTCCTCTATTAGTGGTGGGAGTGCAATCTTGTCCAACCACTTTAGAAATCAATTTGATGGTTGTTTTGCTTGTCAAGATTTCATAGAGAAAGGTACCAAAGAACCAAGGAAAAATGGGAATAATTCTACCTCAAGAAGCAACTATACCACTATTGGGCATATTTCATGCTACAAGGACACTTGCTTAACTATGTTCATAGAAACTTTATTCCTAATATACAGAAACTAAAAAAAAAAAAAAAAAACCTAGATGTCCCCCAACTGAATAATGTGTTTTTAAAAATGTGGTGCATGTACAAAATGGAATACTATTCAGCTACTAAAAACAAAGATATCATGACTTTTGCCGGCAAATGGATAGAACTTGAGAATATCATCTCAAGCTGGGTAACCCAGGCCCAAAAAGACATGCCTGATTTGTATTTATTTATAAGTGACTATAAGCCATAAAATACAGAATACTCATGCTATACTCCACAGACCAAAGGAGACTAAAGAAGAAGGAAGGTCAAAGCAAGGACGCTTGAATCTCACTTAGAAGAAGGGAGTAAAATAGTCATAGGAGGAAGATGGAGGGAGGGATCTGAGTGAGAGATGGAATGGGGAGGATATTGGAGTGAGGTTCAAGATCAGATATAGAGAGGGACAGGAGAGATGGTCAGATGGCCACGAGAATGAATGGAAAATTGCAACTTGTGTGTGGGGGCAGTGGATATGGAGGTTATCTCAAGAACCTGGCAATGATCTGAGATAGAGAAGGTTCTCAAGAATCAATGGGGTGACATTAGTCGTGACTCACAGCATTGGTAATATAGAATGTGGAAAGGCCACTCTCTGTAGCCAGGCACAAAGCCCATTGTAGCAATAGGGGCAAAAAAAACCACCAACAAAACTTTTGACCCAAAATTTATCCTGTGTACAAAAATCCAGGGAAGGGGTATAGAACAAAGACTAATGGAATGGCTAAGAAATAATCAGCCCAACTTGGGCTCCCTCCCATGGGCAAAGACCAATCCCTGACACTATTAATGATACTGTGTTATTTTTGTAGACAGGAATGTACCAAGGCTGTCCTCTGAGAGCATCCACCTAGCAGCTGGTACAGATGGATGCAGGGACCCACAGCCAAACCGTGGATAGAGCATGGGGACTCTTATGGAAGAGTTGGAGGAAGGATTTAGGGCATTGAACGGATAGGAACTCTACAGGAAGACCGACAGAGTCGATTACCCTGCACCCTTGGGGTTCTCAGATACTGAATCAATAACCAAACATAGGAAGGCTGGAACTAGGCCTTCCTGCACATATGTAGCAGGGGTTCATGTTAATGTTCATGTTGTTCCTGAACAACTGGAGTAGGGGCTATCACAGAAGCTGTTGTCTGAATGTGGGATGCTTGTCTAGCTGGCCTGCTTTGTCTGGTCTCAGTGGGAAAGTATTCAGTGAATACTGCAGAGACTTGATGTGTCAGAGTATGGGGATACCCAGGGGAGCCTCCATTCTCTCAGAGGAAAAGGAGAAGGAGAGGGGAGTGTGGGAGGGGATGTCCACGAGGGGACACAGCAATAGAGACATAAAGTGAATTAGAGAGAGAGAGAGAGAGAGAGAGAGAGAGAGAGAGAGAGAGAGAGAGAGAGAGAGAGAAGAGAGAAATTGAAAAATCGAGTCACATGTGGGAAAATATTCAGTCACATTAGCCTAACAAGTTTTTATCCAGAATACACTGTTAAAATTATTTTGATGTGTGACTAATAAAATAACAAATGAATCAGTGAGAACAAGGGCAAAGATTAATAAAATTCTATGTCAAAATCATTACTAAACTAATGATCAGGAAAATGAAAAGTTGCTCAATATCACCTTTTGTCAGAAAAAAAAAAAAGCAAACTACAGCTACACTCTGACTTAAGTACACTGTAGTGAAAATTGTGAGAAGGATGGTCTTTTCCAAGGCAGAGTAAATAGAGTACAGTCTTAAAAGGAGAGAAATGAGAAGCTGTAGTAGAAGGAGCCGTGGTGCAGGACAGGAGGGATTATGTGAAGGAACAATCAGACGTCAAGGCTATCTGAACTAGAATAGGAAAACTTACCACTGTTGAAGCTTCTAAAATATACACACATGTGAGAGAAATTTAAATGAACTCACATAATGGAGTGAGCAAATACCCTAGCTAGATCTTTTTTTAAAATTTTTAATATTTTTTATTACATATTTTCTTCAATTACATTTCCAATGCTATCCCAAAAGTCCCCCATGCTGCCCCCGACTTCCCTACCCACCCATTCCCATTCTTTTGGCCCTGGCATTCCCCTATATTGGGGAATATAAAGTTTGCAAGTCCAATGGGCCTCTCTTTCCATTGATGGCCGACTTGGCCATCTTTCCATACATATGCAGCTAGAGACAAGAGCTCCGGGGTACTGGTTAGTTCATCATGTTGTTCCAACTATAGGGTTGCAGATCCCTTTAGCTCCTTGGGTACTTTCTCTAGCTTCTCCATTGGGAGCCCTGTGATACATCCAATAGCTGACTGTGAGCATCCACTCCTGTGTTTGCTAGGCCCCGGCATAGTCTCACAAGAGACAGCTATATTTGGGTCCTTTCAGCAAAATCTTGCTAGTGTCCCTAGCTAGATCTTAACTCACCAAGTAAAAGCTCTAGTGATTGAATTCGGTTATATCTTGTAGAGTCATTGTCTGAACTGATCCAGTGCACCGCAAACATCTCAGGCCCTTGGAAAGGCTAGTAGTTACTCTCTATAGTCTGATGGCAAAGCCCTATTGCCGAAGATACAACTTGCTTATGATATCAACATAGGTTAATTTAGCTTGTAGCCAAAAGGAAGTTTCACCCCTACTTCATGGTGGTAGATAGTACCTTGCCTGCTAACAAAGGAAAGGGTAATCACAAATTTCAATCAGCTATAAGCTCTGCACCTTACAGCAGAGACTTCCCTGCAAGAAATACTGGTAATAGTGGTGCAATTGTTGTTGGGAGTGAACAACAACTTTTAATTTGCTTTAAGGCTCACTCCATGAGAAAGAATTCGTTTATGGCGATACTAACGTGGCTAACAATCTGTGACTAGGCAGGAGTAGTTATCCCACACGAAAAGGTATCTGGGTTTTGTTTGTTTTATTTATTTATTTATTTATTTATTTATTTATTTATTTATTTATTAATTATATTGAAGTACACTGTAGCTGTCTTCAGACACTCCAGAAGAGGGCGCCAGATCTCGTTACGGATGGTTGTGAGCCACCATGTGGTTGCTGGGATTTGAACTCTGGACCTTCAGAAGAGCAGTCGGGTGCTCTTACCCACTGAGCCATCTCACCAGCCCCCTGTTTGTTTTAATCTTATTACTTTGGTTTTCAGTTTGTCTGTTTTTATTTTCATTCTTTGATTTAATTTGATTTCCTGGATTGTTGTTGTTGTTGCTGTTATTGTTGTTGCTGTTGTTTATAAAGGGGAAAAAGAGAGACTAAGAGAGCATGCTAATAAAAAGCATGCTTCCCAAAATTATCTACTCAACATGTCTAACAAGATGCTGGGCACAACCTATCATATCAAGGCTGGACCTGGCATATTTATTGACTCTACAATCACTGTGTACTTAGATGGCTTCCATAGGAGTTAGGTTTAGAATGAGGATTAGTAAAGTTATTGTATATATATATATATATATATATATAGTTTAGATTTTGTTTCATATTTAGCTGCATGAAACTAAGTCCTTTTCTTTTGCTAATGTTACGAGAAGGTGCTTGATGTAGCTTTTACTGGCATCAAACTAGCTGTGTAGACAACTATGATACTGAACTGATGAAGTACTGGTACTACAAGAATGCACCATCACACCCACTTTTAATTGCTTTACTTTTTTTACTTTTTTCTCCGTGTTGTACATGTGAACACACAGATAAGACACACAGTGTGCTGTGGTCAGAGGGCAGCTTCTGGGCTGCTGTTTTCTCTTCTACTGTGGGTTCCAGGCACTGATCTCAGATTGTCTTGCTTTACCCCAGGTGTCTTTACTGACTGAGTCATCTCCTCGCTACTCAATCCAATGTTGGAACATGGCATGATTTGTAGAGCAAATTCATTGTGTTACATATGAATGCATACATTTTTGCAGCACTTGGCAGTATACATGGATTGTTACCCGCTAATAATGAGTTGTCTATAAGACCACAGGGTGACCTTTGCACCCTCTTATGATGCATTTACCTGGTTATATGTTATGATGTCAACTCACTGCCCCAATGCAAATACCATATTTCTTTTCATTAGACACTGTTGGTATCACAGTAGTGACTCAGGTTTTTATTTTTTGTGAAGAGTTTAGGAGAAGTATTGTTTATAGGGTTTTCTTGATTTTTGTTTGTCTTTATTTTTTTTTCAAGTCTAAGCATTTTTTATATATTAGAACCATTTATAACTATTACAAAAAGAAAAAAACTCAGTTCAAAAGACTCCAGAAAATTTAGGGGAAATTCTTGTTTAGTACTGTAAAACATGGAAGCACTACATATCTTATCAATGTAAACAACCTTCAACTTATCTTTGTGATAGTTATCTAGGTCTTGTGTATTTTCTCATCTTGGTTTAAACTTTATTTGTGTAGAAAGTGATTGATTATTGATGAATAGTAAAACTCAACTGATTATAATATTGTGATCTATACTTTAACTTCATCAATTTAAATTACAACTAGCTTTATTTTGTAAATCCCCCTTGATTTTCTACATGCATAGTGTCTGAATAAGCATGATTATAATTTTTATGTCTCCTACGATCTTTTGCTGCTGTATAAAATTAGCTAAAATTTCTAGTACTAGGCCATCCAATAAAAATAATATCAAGCACACTTGCTTTGTTTCTCATTTCACAAGGTGTTAGGAAATTCTGTTCTCTGAGCATTCCAAAAGTTTCATCTCCATTACTGGTAGATGTGACTGTTCAGGAGTGAACTCAAAACTGAAACTTTTGCATTATCTCATAGAAAGAGGGCCCAGGACGGTCATCAGGTCCTCACCAGCCCTCTCAGCTCCTCTCTCCTTCCTTTCCATTTTAGTTGAATGAAATTCTACCCCAGATACCTGTGGGTTCACAGTACTAGAGTGTGGGAGGCTAAGGAATGGGAAGGCTCAGTCTTTGCAGTTAGGGATCCAGTGTCATTACATGAGACTTTCTGGGGTTGTGTGGGCTTTATTCTGTACACTGCTTACAGTGAGAATATTTCCTTAAATTCAAATTGCTGAGTATTTTTTAAAATCAGGATTAAGTATTAGGTTTTATGAACAATTTTTGTTTATAGAACTGGTCATGCTCTTTCATTGTTTGCCTTCTCAGGATGTTAAAATGGTGAACTAAACTAAATAACTTTTTAATGTTAAAAAAAAACCACCTTGCATTCATGGAATAAAATTTACTAAATCAAAGCACATATTCATTTATATATTGGACTTAATTTGATAAAATTTTACTTGAGCTTGTGTGTCCATGATTATGAAGAATGGTGTTACCATTAGTCCCCTTTTCAGTATTTCCTCAAGTACTAGTATTTTGCTAACATGTAGCAAAGGACTCATTACATAGACCCAAGTCATTCAAAACCTGCACTTCCCCGGGAAAACACTGAAATCAGGTCTTCCATTACCAGTTCCTGGGAGGAAGTTCCACTGCAATGGAATATTCTGCCTGATGATTGTATCTTAAGGACATGGGCCTCTGTAGAGGTTGAACAGACAGTCTGTGCTAATGATGTTATTTATGGCGTATATATGTTTTTGCCTAGCATGGTGTAAGGAAGAGATCATGGAGAGATGAGGGTCTTTGTATCTGATATCAGTTACATGAATTGTAACAGGAGTGCATCCCAGCACTAACAAAGCTTGAAAGACGGCCTAGTTGAGCTCTTGTTTGGACAGACTTTGAAGGGCCAGACATTGTTCCTGGGAATTTGTTTTTAATTTCTCTGTATATTAAAATTTTATATTCCTTATAAAAGAATGAAATGTTAATGTTATATGCTTATACCCCAAAATCAAATTTTGAAACCCTGGCCACCCAGGGGAACAGTATTAAAGACAGAGGCAAATTTCATCTGATTAAAGGGCATAATTCGAACAGGGCTCTTAAAATGAGATTTGTATATTTTATAAAAGAACCTTTCTCTCTCTGTCTCTCTGTCTCTGTCTCTGTCTCTCTGTCTCTGTCTCTGTCTCTGTCTCTGTCTCTGTCTCTCTCTCTCTCTCTCTCTCTCTGTGGGGGGGCATGCACACATGTGTGCACATACAAGTGCCTATGCCTGTATCTGTGCACATGTATGAGTGTGCATAAATGCTTGTGAGCATATATGTGTTCCATGGGAAACAATATTAAAAAATACTAAGGAAAGAGGCCTTCACCAAAGCTTGACCATGCTCACATTCTGATCTTCGATTCTAAACTTCCAACACTAGGAAAGATATTGAGGAGCTGTTAAGCCAAAAAATATTTTTCTTATCTATAGTGTGTTATTGTTTATTTATTCATTTTAATTACTACACAAACTATTAAGCATCATTATGCTCTCTCTATATATAACCCATGCTATAAAATTGTGATAGGAAAAGTTTATGTCTTCAGGCCTAAATTCACAACTTGTGAAAATTTTGAGAAAAGTATTCAAAGCCTTATCTACTAAATGGTTAAAATTGAATCTAAGAACCCTTAGCTTACTAAGGTTGTTTTATGAAAATGAGTATCCATTTGTTAGAAAATCTTCTGAAATATGGAAATGTGATAACCTCAGGGAGATTCATATAGTGTACTTTCAGAGCCTGTGGGGTCTGTAGAAATATCAGCTCTCATGGTTCTGAAGTGAATTCATTACACATCAGGGTGTTGTTGTTGTTGTTAGTCTGACTAAATACGTGTTGATTTCAACAATCTGTTTTATTCAACAATCATATTGGTTCATTGATTTTTTTTTAGAGATTTTGTGTTTTAAATTTCATTGATTTATGTTTTAATTTTTTGATTTTTTTTCCAGATTCTTTATCATTTGGGGACATAACTAAATTCAGTTCAATTTTAGAATATATCTAATATTGGAAAATCTTGTTATAGCTTTAAGGGAAGCACTGTTTATCCAATGAGTATCCTAGGCTTTCTACCAAGGAAAACTTGAGCATTTACTGCCTTCTCTTAATAATCCTACATGCTTAGCCATTATTATTACACTTATTCTTTATTGTTTGAGAATTTTTATAAGCATATAATGTGTTTTGTTCAAATATATCCTTTACCATTATAATTCTTCTCTTATCACCCACCACTTTCACAAATTTATGTTCCTTTTCTTCTGTAATAAATGTTAAATATCCTTAATTCTTCCTGTACATGTGTAGGACTGTTGCATTTTAGCCTTTCCTTGGGCAAATCCTTAAGAAAGTTTCTTCACACTTTGGTCTTCCTTCTTCTTGAGTTTCATGCGTTTTGCAAATTGTATCTTGGGTATTATGAGCTTCTGGGCTAATATCCACTTATCAGTGAGTACATATCATGTGTGTTCTTTTGTGATTGGGTTACCTCACTCAGGATGATATCCTCCAGATCCATTTGTCTAAGAATTTCATGAATTCATTGTTTTTAATAGCTGACTAGTACTCCATTGTGTAAATGTATCACATTTTCTGTATCCATTCCTCTGCTGAGGTACATCTGGATTCTTTTCAGCTTCTATTATAAAATTCTATTATGAATTAGGCTGCTATGAACATAGTGGGACATGTGTTCTTATTACAAGTATCTTCTGAGTATATACTCAGGAGATCCTTCTTAGAAGGGGGAACAAAATACTCATGGAAGGAGATACAGAGACAAAGTGTGTGGCAGAGACTGAAGGAATGACCATCCAGAGACTGTCCTACCTGGGGATCCATCCCATATACCACCACCAAACTGAGACACTATTGTGGTTGCCAACAAGAGCTTGCTGACAGGAACCTGATATAGCTGTCTCCTGAGAGGTTCTGCCAGTGCCTGACAAATACAGAAGTGGATGATCACAGCCATCCATTGGACAGAGCACAGGGTCCCCAGTGGAAAAGCCAGAGGAAGTACTCAAGGATCTGAAGGGGTTTGCAACCCCATAAGAAGAACAACAATGTGAACTAACCAGTACCCACAGAGCTCCCTGGGACTAAACCACCAACCAAAGAGTACACATGGTGGAACTCATGGCTCCAGCCGCATATGTAGCAGAGGATGGCCTTGTGGGACATCAATGAGAGAAGAGGCCCTTGGTCCTGTGAAGGTTCTATTCACAGGAATATTCCTGTGAATGTATAGGGGAATGCCAGGGTCAGTGGGTGGGTTGGTGAGCAGGGGGAAGGGAGAGTGGATAGGGAGTTTTTGTAGGGGAAACTAGGAAAGGGGATAACATTTCAAATGTAAATTAAAAAATACCTAGTAAAAAGAAAAAAAAAATGTTTCGCCAGAAGCCATCAATTGCTAATAGTTTCCTCAGCTGTTAGAATTGTTAAACCACATCCAGGCAGGAGGCAGCTCTCTAGTTGGTTTGGGCAGTGTATACCTTTTGGTTTGTTAGTTTTTGAAGGAGAGTTTCTAACCTACCCTATGGATCACCACCATTTTGGCTAGAAGGGCTAGCTATTGAGTCTCCTGGAATCAGATGGTCTCTACAACCACAATACTAGGGTTTCAAGTATGTACTACTATACCTGGCTTATTTACATAAGTGCTCTCCATCTGAGCTCAGGACCGCATCTTTGTACAGCAAACGCATTACCCATTAATTCCTCTCACCGTCCCTCTGGCCCTAAACTTAATATCTAAACTTATTAAAATTTATTATGCATTAGATATTTACTAATGTGCATCTATTTAGAACAGCTCTATAAGGCTGGTTATCCCAAGCAACCTGGATAGAGAACAAAAGAAAAATAATCTACCAAGAGTATTAACCAGACATTATAGAATTGATGAACAAATAGTTAGGATGTAGAATTCCTGAAGACAGCAGCTAACTGATTTAACTCTTTTACATATAGATGCATGTGACAGTCAGCACATGCTTACTATAAAACGTACATGCAATGTGAGTAATTTAAAATAGAAACTTGTCTTAAACTACCTGAAACTCTTTTGATAAGTTTTATATAACTTGTAAATATCATTTATAACAAGATAATTTTATAACAATAATAGTTACTGGGTTTGAATTTCAAAATAGGATCAATTGAAATGAGAAAAATCTCTGTATGAATTTACTTCTCAGTGACTGTGAAAAAATCATAATGAGGAGATGATTGTTTATGTCATTCTATAGAGTATTGTCATAAAAGAAGCTAAGTCAAAGCAGTCTCAAGGAGCAATCTGAAGAAAGCAATAGAAACAGAGGTTATAGAGAAAAGCTCTTATAGCTTGCTTTGTGGTTTAATAAGCTTTCATAATTTTGCATTTTTATTCTCGTTTTCCTTTCTTCCCTCTAAAACCTCTGATATAACATTCTTACTCTCTTTCAAATCAATGGACTCATTCATTAATTCTTATGTTATGTGTGTGTGTGCTAGTGTACTAAATATAGCTTGATAAGCCTGTATAATGTTATTCAGGTATCTGTCTTCAGGCTGACCTCTTGTTTTGCGATATTTCCTGAGTATTAGATAAGAGAATGCTTTGTAGATGTATTGTTTGAATGGAACTTCACAACACTGCATTTGGATTGCTTGTGGTTATGACATTTTGAAACCACAACAACCGACGGCATGCCCAGTAACTCTCAGGGTATAGCAGTGGCATACATGGTGGTAAACAATACCTCTCTAATTGAATTTAAGAAAATCTGAACAGAAGAGAATTGATGCCTGGTACTGGACACTTGGCTAACTTCTAAATACTAAGAAAGTAATGGATAATGGAAGAAAGTCTACAACTAATTTACTAAACCAGCATAATGTCTAACAACAATCTAACTTCTGTCCTTATAACCACTGAAAAATGGAGTCTTCACTCCTCATAAAGAAAACTTATCTTTGCAACAGACAACAGCATGCTTTTATACACAATCCGTACCCACCTCCCCAGAGGCAGAACCTCCCCCAACCCCAGTAGTCTGGGCCCTCCTACATAAATCATTAACCAAGAAAATGCACCATAGGTTAACTAAAGCCCACTAAGGGGGAAGCATTCTCTCAATATAAGTACCTTCTTCCTAATGACTCTAGCTTGTGTCAAGTTGACAAAAAACTAACAAGCAGACCATCTCGTTCTGTTATTTTGAAGGTAACATGTCACAGAACATAAAGAAGCAAAATATTTTTAAAAAAATTGAAGATAATGTCATTTTTTTCATATCCAATTGGATAATTAACTTTGGAAATGGATCCTTTAATACATGGAAGTATCTTTCCATTAAGGATGTCTTGGGGTGCTTACTATTTTTCACCTTGATTTTCAAGGAGGCCTTCAGCAGCTCAAAATTACCATTAGCACTTGTAAAACACACAAATGGATCTCTAAGATTAAAATGTAGAAGATTCTGATGCACATCTGTTTTGATGGTATATGTTAAAGGAATCTTTGTCTGTAGGAACCTGATGGCTCCTTTATTGCTTTGTTTTAAGGAGGTGCACCATGTGCCTCACAATTAGCTTGTGTATCAGGAGACATTGGTGTTGCCATAGTAAATACAGATTCTTTAACTGAATAGCAAACTAATGTGCACATAAAACCAACATAACTGTTCAATATACAAAAATCCATCAACGTAATCCAGTATATAAACAAACTCAAAGACAAAAACCACATGATCATCTCGTTAGATGCTGAGAAAGCATTTGACAAAATCCAACACCCATTCATGATAAAAGGCTTGGAAAGATCAGGAATGCAAGGCCCATAACTAAACATGATAAAAGAAATCTACAGCAAACCAGTAGCCAACATCAAAGTAAACGGTGAGAAGCTGGAAGCAATCCCACTAAAATCAGGGACTACACAAGGCTGTCCACTCTCGCCCTACCTATTCAACATTGTACTTGAAGTCCTAGCCAGAGCAATTAGACAACAAAAGGAGATCAAGGGGATACAAATTGGAAAGTAAGAAGTCAAAATAACACTTTTTGCAGATGATACGATAGTATATATAAGTGACCCTAAAAATTCCACCAGAGAACTCCTAACCCTGATAAACAGCTTCAATGAAGTAGCTGGATATAAAATTAACTCAAACAAGTCAATGGCCTTTCTGTATACAAAGGATAAACAGGCTGAGAAAGAAATTAGGGAAACAACACCCTTCTCAATAGTCACAAATAATATAAAATACCTTGGCGTGACTCTAACTAAGGAAGTGAAAGATCTGTATGATAAGAACTTCAAGTCTCTGAAGAAAGAAATTAAAGAGGATCTCAGAAGATGGAAAGATCTCCCATGCTCATGGATTGGCAGGATCAACATTGTTAAAAATGGCTATCTTGCCAAAAGCAATCTACAGATTCAATGCAATCCCCATTAAAATCCCAACTCAATTCTTCAACGAATTAGAAAGAGCAATCACCAGATTCATCTGGAATAACAAAAAACCTAGGATAGCAAAATCTCTTCTCAAGGATAAAAGAACCTCTGGTGGAATCACCATGCCGGACCTAAAGCTGTACTACAGAGCAATTGTGATAAAAAACTGCATGGTATTGGTATAGTGACAGACAAGTAGACCAATGGAACAGAATTGAAGACCCAGGCATGAACCCACACACCTATGGTCACTTGATTTTTGACAAGGGAGCTAAAACCATTCAGTGGATAGCATTTTCAACAAAAGATAGCATTTTCAACAAATGGTGCTGGCACAACTGGCGGTTATCATGTAGAAAAATGTGAATTGATCCATTTCTATCTCCTGTACTAAGGTCAAATCTAAGTGGATCAAGGAACTCCACATAAAACCAGAGACACTGAAACTTATAGAGGAGAAAGTAGGGAAAAGCCTCAAAGATATGGGTACAGGGGAAAAATTCCTGAATAGAACAGCAATGGCTTGTGCTGTAAGATCGAGAATCGATAAATGGGACCTCATAAAATTGCAAAGCTTCTGCAAAGCAAAAGACACTGTCAATAAGACAAAAAGGCTACCAACAGATTGGGAAAGGATCTTTACCTATCCCAAATCGGATAGAGAACTAATATCCAATATATATAAAGAACTCAAGAAGGTGGACTCCAGAAAATCAAATAACCCCATTAAAAAATGGTGCTCAGACCTGAACAAAGAATTCTCACCTGAGGAATACCGAATGGCTGAGAAGCACCTGAAAAATTGTTCAACATCCTTAATCATCAGGGAAATGCAAATCAAAACAACCCTGAGATTCCACTTCACTCCAGTCAGAATGGCTAAGATCAAAAATTCAGGTGACAGCAGATGCTGTCGAGGATGTGGAGAAAGAGGAACACTCCTCCATTGTTGGTGGGATTGCAAGCTTGTAAAACCACTCTGGAAATCAGTCTGGCGGTTCCTCAGAAAATTGGACATAGTACTACTGGAGGATCCCACAATACCTCTCCTGGGCATATATCCAGAAGATGTCCCAACCGGTAAGAAGGACACATGCTCCACTATGTTCATAGCAGCCTTATTTGTAATAGCCAGAAGCTGGAAAGAACCCAGATGCCCCTCAACAGAGGAATGGATACAGAAAATGTGGTACATTTACACAATGGAGTACTACTCAGCTATTAAAAAAATGAATTTATAAAATTCCTAGGCAAATGGATGGACCTGGAGGGCATCATCCTGAGTGAGGTAACACAATCACAAAGGAACTCGCACAATATGTACTCACTGATAAGTGGATAAGTGATAAGCCCAGAAACTTAGGATACCCAAGATATAAGATACAATTTGCTAAACGCATGAAATTCAAGAAAAACGAAGACCAAAGTGTGGACACTTTGCCCCTTCTTAGAAAGGGGAACAAAACACCCATGAAAGGAGTTACAGAGACAAAATTTGGAGCTGTGATGAAAGGATGGACCATCTAGTGATTGCCATATGCAGGGATCCATCCCATAATCAGCTTCCAAACGCTGACACCTTTGCATATACTAGCAAGATTTTGCTGAAAGGACCCAGATATAGCTGTCTCTTGTGAGACTGTGCCGGGGCCTAGCAAACACAGAAGTGGATGATCACAGTCAGCTATTGGATGGATCACAGGGCCCCCAATGGAGGAGCTAGAGAAAGTACCCAAGGAGCTAAAAGGAACTGCAACCCTATAGGTGGAACAACAATATGAACTAACCAGTACCCCGGAGCTCTTGTCTCTAGCTGCATATGTATCAAAAGATGGCCTAGTCGGCCATCACTGGAAAGAGAGGCCCATTGGACTTGCAAACTTTATATGCCTCAGTACAGGGGAACCCCAGGGCCAAAAATGGGGAGTGGGTGGGTAGGGGGTTGGGGGGGTGGGTATGGGGGACTTTTGGGATAGTATTGAAAATGTAAAGGAGAAAAATACCTAATAAAAAAATAAATTAAAAAAAAACTCAATCAAAAAAAAAAAAACCAACATAACTTTGTGGCACACATTGCCTCTCCTGGGATGAAAATAAATACACTCGACTCATGAAATATTTTGCTTTTTTATTTTTAATGTAGTAGAGACATATAGGTATAATGTATTACATTGTGAAGATTATTTTCCTTTTCCTCCACTAAGGACCCTGCAGTTGTCCTTGTTTGTAGGAATTCACATTGTATACAGAAAATACAAGATGTTTCATGTCACAGAAGACCACACAGTGATCTCAGTAAATACCTGCACTTTTCTTTTAATCAAAAAGGAGATAGAAAAGTCACATTACATATGATGCGGGAATTTCTTGTTTAGAGTTTCCTATAAGACAGAGATGGCTGTACGTATTGAGTATGCCTCAAATCCTCTTTTTCCTCCAGAAGCCACACGTTTATCTCCTCTCAGCCTTTCTCATCTTCTTTATGTGTGACCCCAGTGCTCCCCAACCCAAATTATCCTCATCTTTCATTGACTCCACTATAAGAAGCCTCCATCATTCTTTGATTTTATTATTATTCATCATTTCCAGAGTTGGAAAGAAGAATCCTTTCCTGGCAATTCACAGGTGATAGGGCAATTTGCAGAATAGTATTCTCCCTCCATTTTCTATTTTCAAGACTTCTCCTCCCCAGCCTTTATTTTAATCACAATGAAGCATGTGCAGAGAACGACCATCCGGATTCATAACCAAGTTATTTTTGCAAAGCACAGTGACAGGTTTTAAAGGAGCCATTGCATTTTACCTAGAATGCTGGTTTGAGGTCACTGTGACTAGAACAATAAGAAAATTCAAGACTAAAAGACAAGCACCGCAGGATATCCGGGAGTAATATCACCTACTTATCAACCAGGGGCAATGCCACACACTTGTTCCTGGTGGAGGCAAACAGTGAACAGAATGCTGAGAGAGACTGCAAGCGACTAGGAATGCAAGAGTTTCTCTGAAAGGCTTTGGTGTGGAGCATGGAGCTGCAGCCTGGTACAAACAGGAGCACTTTAGAACAATAGGGTCTGGTGGTTTCTAGCAGCTGCCTCAGTTCTTTCTCTATTGCCTCACAGGGTTCACTTGCTCACCTTTGTTTTCCCTCTTTGATTTTGGAGTTCATTTTTCATGATGTTCATTTTTTTTATGATGAAAGTGAAGCTGTCTTGAAGGAATAGATGAATAGCTCCGTGTGGTGGTTCAAAGACACTTTCAGCAGCTTGGAACAAAAGGAAATTATTACACAGATCAAGGTGCTACATAGAAATGTTTTTACAGATTTTAAATAAAATATAAACAGCTGTGGGGAGAGGCATGAGATAGTAACTGTCATTACTGATCTATTAATGAGCAGGATACACATTTGGCCCTGGTCCTCAGGTGAAGCCCACATTCCATTATAGGAAAACAGACTGATTTAAATGTGTAGAAAATAGATTCAAAAGCAGGCCAGAACAGATGTGAAGAAAGGAAGCAGTGAATCAAGATTAGATTTATTATGTAATTTTCTTGAAAAGCAAGTAATCAATAATTTCTACCTCTGTAATGAGGAGGGTGAACACTGATAGCCTGTTGTATTGGCTACCATTCAGAGAACTGTCAGCTAAATGATGTCATACTCCAAACAGCTTTGTCCTGTCCTCTTTATATTTCTGTTTCTAGGGGGAAAATATGCCTTTCTATTCAGGAATTTGAAATCTTTCTTTGTTGAAACAGTAGGAGCACACCTCCCTTCATATCAGGTTTTGGTCTAATTTAATTTCCTCGTTTGTGACTCAAGTTCTCCTTGTAACTTATCTGATCCAAATTTGCAATTTATATGTGCTATCACCTACTCTACAGATGTAGTAAAAGTAAAACGCTGTGGAATTTTGTGAACTACTTATTGAGTTTTGAAGTTCAGAACCTAGATTGGAAATGTTTTTGTGTCACAAGACATAAAGATTTTAAGATTTCCTCAAAGCAACTTCCATTTTTATGTAGGTTGATATTGTGTGACACAGTGAAGCTGACCCAGAAAGAATAAAAATTTGCTTAGAAAGAATAAAAACATGCCATCTGGGACTGGCAATTCATACCTGTTTTCTTGGGCACTAGAGAGACCTAGCCAGGAAAATGGAGATTTGTAGGGCAAAGTGTGTGTTATATACTCTGTTATAGGGAGTTTAGGGGAAATCTGAGGTACAAACAACTCTGTGGCAAAAGAGAAACGATGAAGAGATGAGACAAGGAATAGAGATCAGTGGTATCCAAGGCCTTGAGTTTGAACCTCAGTGTTGTATCTTCAAAAACAAAAAACACAAAACAAAACAACAACAAAAAATGCACACAAATTAACTATCTTGTTGTAGAATAAATGTGCTGTAGGGAATAATAGAGCACCACTGGAGACACGCCTGTCCTTTTAAGCAGCTGAGCTACCTGTTGGAGGCTCCTAGGTATTTGTGGAAAGTAACATAATCTTCCTTCCATCTGTGTTTTAAGATGTCGCTTTGCTATCACCATGAAAATATTTGCTGTAAATACCCCATGCTTGATGGGCTTCCTAACCAAATGATTCTCAAATTATACTGCCTTGGAGCACATTTTGATTTAGCTCAGATGTATTTATGTAAACCAATGCATAGTAGATTAGCAAAATGTCACATGGATGTTGTAATAGAATACCTTGTTTATGTGCAGAAAACAAAATTGTGTTACCTTAACGAATTTTTACATTTTAATATCTTTTCTCTTCTTTCTGATCTGAACATTTGTATTTAAATTTTTTTTAAATCATTTCACATCCTACAGAGGGAAGGTAACAAAATGAGTTTAAGCAGAAGAACTCCTGTCTAAAGAGCAAACGTATAGTACTCCCCGTAAGTAAACCTGTGCTGTCTTAAAGTTTGTTCTTGAACAAAATGGAGGAAGAATGTATTGAATACTCTTGGCTGTGGGATCCATCACCACACAGAACCAACAGGAAAAGAATGTCCAGAGCAAAGCTTACATCAGGCATGCCCTTAGACAGCTCTGTTGTCCTCAGAAAGTCCAAAGATGGAACCTACTAGCATTTCAAGAATGGCATTGCTCAGTAAAATAGCTGACATATGTATTCCAATGATCTAGACTTTAGAGGACAAAGGCTTCACATCAGAAGCAGATAATAAAAACATCCAAAAGAAAGGGCAGCTATCCTTGTTCTAGTAAATTGGGGAAATACACTTTGGAATATTATTTTCAATTTGTTCTATGAATGTCAGCATTTATTTTATCCCAAAGACTTCCTCACAATATTTTTTTTCTCAATTTATAAATTAGAGATGATTTTTTAAGGTCAACTTTTTTTTGAGATTTTATATACAATTAAATCATTTCTGTCTTCAGTTTCTCCATTAAATCCTCTTATATATTACTCTTTGCCCTCTTTCCAATTCATTATCTATTATTTCATTGTTGTTGCACAAATATCTGTTATAAGTACATACAAACATACCCCTCAATATAACACGCTCAGTCAAACCACAGTCTCTCTCTTTCTCTCTTCCTAACCACGTGTAATTTCAATACATCTGATGATCTTGATGAAGTCAGGAGTTACACACAACCTCTTACCTGTTTCTAACCATGTTACTATGCTGAACCACTAGTTTCTTATGTCAGTAAAGAAGAAGGCTGAATTGAAAGTAATAAAAGGAGCTACATTGATTTTCTCACTACTGAACATCGTATCTAGTCTGAACAGCCCAAATTATGTCCTAGAAAAGAAAAGGTTGGGCTCTATGTTGGATTCAAATTCTAGAATATAGTCTGCTCACTTACAAAAGCCAAAAAATTTGGCTAATTTGGACTACTTAGCAGTGAGTATCTTCATTGCACACCACCTCTCAAGTTGTAAAAGATCCCCCTATTGTGCATGAGCCAGATTAGGGTCCATGGGGTCCAGGTCATCTATCTGGAGCAAGTGAACATTTTGTTCTTTGTTATGTACTTTAAGGGGATAAGCAGTTATTGCAGGGGTATTTTTGCAAGTGTGTGATGAATTATATAAACCAAGGACTTGAGAAGAGGGCCTTGCATACAGGCAAGGATGATCTTTTCTTTAACTCTTCCTTAGCAGGACCAGCGGCAGATGCTGACAGTTGGTGTACTTGGCGTATGGTACGACAACTTTCCAGCTTCCTGCTTTCTTTTCTGTATTGTCCAGAAGGCTGCAAACACCCTTCAGTCGACTCTGTTCCAGCCAAGCTTCCGGGTTATGATGTTTCTCTATCCAAGTCCACCTGCACATAGTGGCAGCTGGTCAAGGGAAAATCAGATACAGGGACTAGCAAAGCAGTTTACTGCCTTCATTCCATCACCATGTTCCTGAGCCTTAGTGTCAACTTCATGTCTGTTTCCAAAACAAATTCCCTTCTATGTGCTAAATCCAAACCTGAATCTGTACCTTTCCCAGTGTTCCATGATCTAATCCACCATGCCTCAACACACTTTAGCTTGGACTGGCTGAATTGTTTGTTGAGATTTGAGATTACCAACCTAAGTTGTCACATGATTTTGCTTAGGTCTTTATGAAGCAGGGTGGCTCTACTACTTTGTGAATGTCGTTGTAGAGAGGCAAGACTACACTCCTCACTCAGAACAGGGATTGTTCTGCTGCAGTTGACAAAACCTGTTCCATGCAGCTACCAGATTGCTGGCTGCCTATATTTCTTTACTCAGTTTTTATACCCTTTCTCACTTCAGCTTTTCAGATACTTAGAATATCTAGTCCAGTACTGAAGTGTCTTATTTTCTCCTCCTGCCGTTTGTCCTTTTCCTTATGCATCCCTTTTCTTTGAGCTCAAGGTCATATGGTTAAGGCAAACTCAATACTCAACAGCATGGCATCAAGAGAAAGGACATTTCAGTATTGAGAGTACATTTCACCACACATAAGAGGTTGACTGGGAAAAGATTGCAGTCCCCTGGCCATGCATACGGTTTTGATTTGATCCCCATTTACCTAGTCACTGAAAATTCAAGAGTGTTCTCAAATAATCAGGAACCAAATCTATCCTTGCCTGTTGTCAGCAGCTGAGAGGATTTCCTCGCCATGTTAGGTGTGGTCTGAAGGCATTGTCTTCCAGTTTTTAGAAAGATAGATAGTTAGCTTAAGCAGTCTGCTATTGTTGGGTTTTCGAGTGTGCTCTAACATTTACCATGGTATAATTGAAAATAAAGCAACTTTGATCATTCATGTTAATCCAATGAAATCATACCTGGAGGATATTCTGTATCCTTGCCTTTTACAGTGAACAGTATTGATAGGATAGTGTGTCTTAGCTGTAATAAATACCCTTGCTGCAAGCACATCCACTGCCAACAGTACTTGAAGAGTTTCATTTTTGACTTGTGATACAAAATGCCAATGGTGTCTGGTGGTGCCACAATGACTTCCAAGCATTTAAAAAGCAATTTTGTTCCTACGTTTCTTCTGAGGTTCTTGATTTTTTTTTTAATCCAGTGCAGTTTCTCACACTGTGGTCATGACCCTAGGTTAGATAAATGAGCATAAAAGTGAAAACAAGTAATCTATCAAACAAACAAACAGTAAATGGTTTCTGAGCATGCAATGGCCCAAAGTCAATACAGTCTCGCACTGTAATGGAAGGGAGCAATGGAAGCGAGTTGATTCTAGCTCCACAGCTTGTGTTTTACCCCCTGAGTCCCCCAAAGCACTCCGTACTGAGAATGATTGCACCAGGAGAGGCTACCCAGCTTTTCCTGAAAACTACTGTGATCATAGCAAGCTATAGTTTACTGTGAAACACTGTGTGTGCATTCAGAGTTTATGTTTGTTTGTTTGTTTGTTTGTTTGTTCATTTGCTTGTTCTCATACAGGAGCATAATGCTTTATGCTTTTGAGAAAACAAAACAAAGAAAAGTCTTCTAATGTTTTTCTTCCTCGGCTTGGACCTAAATAGCATTAACTTTGGAGTGTGTTGTGCTTGAATTTTTGATTTGAAAATATGGCTGTTTGAGTTGCTGGCTTGAGTTTCACTAAAACGGAAATCATTAAATGAATTTTGGCTTGGGTTATAATTTCTAACATTTTCTGAAATAGCCATGCATTTACTTCTGCCATTTGGTGTTATGCACTTATGTGAAGTTATGTTCTAAGAATTGACAGTCATAAACTAACCATCGATCAACTCTGACAAAGGTTGAAGATACTATACATCCTGCTTTATGCAATAATCAGCTAAGATTCACATTAGATGCACAAATAAAGAAGTGCATTCGTCCCATCAGTGTGAGAATGTGGTTACCTCTATAAGAGATGCAAGGCTGGAGAAAGGGACCAATGGGTAAGAGTGCTGATTGCTTTTGCAGAAGACCCCAATTCTGTTCCTTCTATTTACCTCAAGTAGCTCACAAATGTCTGAAACTATAGTTCCAGAGGACATAACACCCTTTTCAGAACTCCTCATGTTCTAGTTCAAATGATGTTCATGAACTCATGCAGGCCCACACACGTGTACACACCCACACATGCACACGCACGCACGCACGCACACACACACACACACACACACACACACACACACACACACACACACACTTCTTTTACAAATACCTTATAGGAATGAATCTATACCAAATAATTATTTCAAGGTGAATTTCTATATGATTTGCTATCAGTAAATGTTTAATTTTATACCTATTGTATACACCTATATGTCTGGTATTGCATAAATATTTTTTCAGGTAACAAAGGGTTTGAATGTTTAAACAAATAGTTTAAGATACCCTGATGTCAACCCGCTTTGTTTTAGCCCATTCTTTCACTTGAAGATAGTCCACTTTGTCTCATCTGGTTATTGTTTCTTGCACAGCCCTGGCTGTCTGAATGCATATTGAATTAATCAAATACTGATAGATGTTATTATTTGTCCTCTACTTAATTTCACTTCCCTACCAGAGCTCTTAGCTACATTCAAAGAAATATCTATCATTTCTTACACTTCTCGGGTCCTTCACAGTGCTGCCTGTAGCTTTTCACCAACATAAATATTGATGAATAAAGAGGGTCACTAGCTCAGCTGCCTGTGTGTGGTCAGTGTGAGTGGGCGCTAAGCTTCTAATCAGGATGTACATATAAGTCACATATACTGAGAGCAGACATGAGGTAGCCTACACAGACAGCATAGAATATGTTGTGTGGATTTAATGAAGGGAAAATGAACCACTTCCAGGGGTCATGCTAACTCTGATTCCTGCCACACTGTGTCAGTTGACCAAACCACTATGTGTCTCCTCAGTAATAAACACCAGCCCTGAACATTAAGATACTCCTGCTGTGGTTGATTTAATTTTGTTTTTCTTCAAAAATGGATATTTTACTCCTGACAAATCGCCGTAACTTTTACCTGCTACACTCAGTTTTTCAGGTGACAAAATGTATTTGCTTGTAAGTCGAGGTCGGGCTCAGTCAGTATGTGCTTACTTTGTAATTATGAGAACCTGAGTTCAATTTCCCCAGAACCCTTATAAAAGATCCAGGCATGGGGACAAGCTAAATATTTCAGTGAGTGAAGGTGCTTGCAGCCAAATTAATGGAGAACCCAAGTATGGTACAGAGGACCCACATAGCGAAAAGAGAGAACCAACTCTTGTCAACATGTCTAGTGACCTCCACGTGCACACTATGGCACAAACCTTTCCTATGTGCTCCCAAAATAAATGTTTAAAAGAATGTCTGGCATGGTATTGGATGCCTACCATCCCAACATTGTGGAGTTGAAAACATGTGGCTCTCTGGGGTTCACTGGCCAACCCTTCCACTTTTTTTGCCTACTTTATAAGTCGCATGCCAAAGGAGATGACTTGTCTCAAAATGCTTATCAGGTATTGCTGAGGGGAGCAGTCAGGGATGCCATCTGTCCAAACACACACCTACCCATTCAAATGCCGTTAGTATTTGGAAAATACAGAATATTAGACCAATATGAGAATTAGAGGAAAGTTGTGAGAGTACCTTAAGTAATTTCCTTTCATCCTGCACAAGGATTCTATGGTTGGTACATTTTGGAAAGAGTATTGTGCAGACATCACCCAGGAAAATGTGATCTTGTTCTACTTTCTTGAAGTAAAACGCTGTATTTCAGATATGTCAGCACTGTAAGATTTGCCTGTTGTATCTAATTTATTTATCTATCCAACAATTTGATAATATAAAATATGAAACACTGTAATGTTATCTTGTACTTTGAGTGGCAACTCAAGTCATCGTTAGTAATTTATTTTGCCTTATGTTTTATTAACACTGGCTCTTATGATCCTTTGTCTTTTATATCCCTTCAAAAATGTTCATGAAATTAAAGGATTTCTCTCAAGTCTTTCCCTATCTTCTGTCATTGAAAGATTTTTTTTTTCCAGCCTCATCGTTACGCATGCCATATCTGTTTCTAGGATAGCCATTTCTACAAGGAATCATGACTCCTCTAAAGGAGACTGGAACTACAAACCATGAGTCTTTAGCGCCCTCACGTGGGTGCTGGGAACCAAAACAGGTCCTCTCCAAGAGCAGTACATCCTCTTAACCATTGAGGCATCTCTCCAGCACTCTTAAATATTTCTTGGAGAGAAAAAAAACAAAATAGACAACACCTTTTCACACAAAGATGGTTCTCTCCAGGTTGTAGAGCTCCCAGACATGGTGTTTAACTGAAGATAACTTTGACAAGCAACCTCCTAAGGAGCTTGACTGATCTCAGTGACATGTGACATTCATGAAAATCTGTACTACCTCCTTAATAGTTTGATAACTATAGAAAATACAGTTATCAAGAAGTTTCACAAACACTGTGGTTCTCTTGTTAAGAGACTCCATCCCCAAGCACGGGACTGATTTGTTTCCTGTGGGTGTCTTAATTGTCATGTACAAGAAACTTACCTGAAAACTTTATTCTACAAATTGAAAGTCATTAAACACTCAAGGAAATTAAAAGTGACTAAAGATAGTAAAGTAAGTGACTAAATCAAGGTAAGAAATGCAGTCAGTCAATTGCTGGATTTTGTCTCTTTTATTTATTTCATGATAGTCAACATAACTGTGCAGGATAGAGACATGGAGATGGTATACTGATGACATGCTCTTACACTTATTTTAAAATATTGACACAAAAATTACATTCATATACTCTGTGCCTTTGATTTTTTTCAGAGATTTAAGAAGGAAAAATACATCTACAAACATTACACATAAAAATAAGATATAAAAAGAAAAACTGTACATTTAGAAATGAATCCAGAAAAGCCATGTAGGAGAGTGATGAGGTTTATTGCTTAAAGGTACTTGCTATGTCAGCATGAGGACCTAAATTCAGATACCCAAGATCTTCATGATAAAGCTGGACCTGGAAAGAATGCCTGTATTTCCAGTGTTGGAAGACGGAGAAAGGCAGACCCTGAGAGTTCACCAGCTTAGCTCAAATAAAGCTTCCAGTTTACTGTAAAATGGATAGGAGGTACCCATGCCTCATCTTCTAGCATCTAAATTATGAACAGGCCTGGGTG
>NW_028227258.1:8520000-8705000 GCF_978045245.1 Mus caroli | reverse complement strand
CCAGGGTGGGGGGATACCCAGGGGCCCCTACCTGCTCAAAGGAATAGAGGATGAGGTATGGGGGAAGGATTATAGGTGGTGGCAACCATGAGCAGGTTGTTAAATGAATAAGAAAAAAAAAACCAAAATAAAATACGAAAGAAACTACATTTCCTCAGGTACCAATTAGTGTTGGTTCTTCCATTTATAACACTCTAACCCTACACTTTTGGATTACAAATGACAGCCACTTCAGACATCTTGAAACCTGGCTGTAACTCTGCTCGCATTTCACCTCATGACCTCTGCTCAACCAGCAAATTGAAGTTTTATGTCCCCAGAGTTAAGTCGGAATAAACTGGAAAATAGAGTTTTCTATGCTATTAGCACTAACCTATCTAATCTTTTGCACAAGGGATTCACCTGAGTTCTGTTATCTCATCCAGAAGCAGGTGTAAATCTTACCTGTTTGCTGGTCTTCTAACAATTCCCACTGGGATCATTGGCATCCACTAACAAAAACCACTGAATACACAACTCTCCCAGTTCTACAATAATAAATCATGCCTTTTGCATTTACAATTTAACTTTTCTCAAGACACAATGGTAATTGATTGGAAAAGTTGGCTAATATTTTATCTAATGCATATAATATGGGTATACAATAAATCAAATTAATTTCGTATTGTTCTTCACCTTGCTTATACACCATTGGAAAGAGGTGTATTGGTAAGATAGACCTGTTAGGTAAGAAAAAATTTGAAGACAAATTTAGACAAATAATATAGTTGACATATAACAGTATTAATAGAAAATCATTATTAGTGTCCCCAAATGAACTCAATAAATTTAAAAGAAAGCCACAACAACCAGTCAATCAGACCTCATGTCCTGCAGAGCAGCATATGATAGGGCTGTTTGGGGGGAAAGCACTGCATTTGTGGCTTGGTTTACTTTTCTTACCAACCAGCATGTACAAAGCATGTACTGCATCTCTCAGAGCTGTAATATGAACAAGACACTTTGAGGAAATTATCAAAGAGAAGTTAGCAGCAACCAAAGAAGTAAAGAGTAGAGGTGGGGCAGGCAGGGAGGGAAGGAGGGAGGGAGAAAGGAAAGAATTCTTTTCTAGGCACATACAAGAGACTTCCTAAGCCCGGAACATGTTTCCCATATTTTAAGCTAGCAGGTCAATCAACAAAACACTGAGCCAGAAAAAGAAACGCATCCTCTACCTATTAGAGCATAAAGCAAACATTGTAAGATCCACTAAACTTCCTTACACTAAATCTAGTTGTCATTGTTCATTGATGTTACTATTCTAACATGGGGCTGATATTTCTGTTCAATAAGTAGCAGCCTGATAATCTGGTCGATTTTATACATGATCTCTCTCCACACCTAGCACAGTACTGGGTGCCTATTCAGTGTGCTGAGTTAGTAATGGGTAACTGATAAATTCGACCCTGAGATTTGGTAACACTCCCTATTTGATTCCCTATTTGCATGTTTGTCTTTTGTCCAAACTTCAGGAGGTAACTCAAGTTCACCTCAAAGTCACCTCCTCCACAGAAAGTGTTTCTCATTTCCACAAAGCAACAATAATATACCAAAATGCCTCTAAACACTAATCTCTTAACCAAGAAAATGCATTTTTTGAATTCAAAACTCTAGATCTATTTGTTCTGAGTATTGTATTTTGATTATTTTGAAATTGGACTTTAAATCATTTTAATGTAAAAAATTATTTTAATGAGAGCTAGCAAATCAATCAAGGGTAAGGACAAATTGTTGTTTGTATTTAGTTGAAGACAGTATTTTCCTGTTATTTTATTATAATTTAAAATTTTCAAACATTGTAATTTCATCACTGTAAGATACATGTTTTTATACATTCAATTTTCACATATAGTTGTTTAATGAACAAAACGATCATTTAAAGTCAAATTTATTATCTAATAGAGGAATGTAATTAACAGTCATGAACAAAAGCTTATATGCCTGTCAATCTAGAGTAAACTATAGAAAGAATTTCCCACTTATCTCTGGGCAAAAATTAAGTATTTAAGATACAGTTAAAAATCATATTGGTTTAGGAAAGTGGTAAAATTGGGTTCTCCTGGAAGGCCTATAACCTCTCCAACCATGGGTAGTTGGCTCAGTTTACAGTAATAGGCATCAATTCTCTCCCGCTAAGTGGGCCTTAAATAGTTTTTCAGCAGATGGAAACTATTATAGAGTCGCACTACTGGTCAAACTGTAGATTAAAAGTTCCTGTTAGTGCAACTACAATATAATCATTACATCTAAGACTTGGGAAACACAGCAGAAGGAGGGAAAGAAAGATTATAGGGGCCAAAGGGTCAGCATGCCTGCTACGGGGTAATGTCTTGTAGATTTGGCGGGGCAGCTGATGCCACGAAATTTCAACACAATAGTTCCTAAATAAAATACCAACATATGACAACACTAGTGGGCATGAAAACATCAAGAGAAAAGTTTCACATAGTTACACCTCTAGATGAAGAGCTGCAGAAAATAAAAGCCTCTGAAAAGGGGAGTCAGTTTTCTCCAGGAAACAAGTCCTTGATAGGCTACCCAGGCTCAAGTGTTTGCCAATAAACACACTATATACATGAGTGACACTAATTGGTGTTTATGTGTATTTGTCTGTATACAAATAACAATAATGATTAAGATAAAGACGTCTCACATCCAAGCTGCATCCATAAAGTCTCTATAACAATACCGAAACAAAGACAGGAACAGTAGACACCCAGTCGTGGAAGCAGAGGCAATCTCATGAGATTCCACACTTAGACCAAGAACAGGAACTACAGGCAAGTAGAAAACTCTGGGTACAAGACAAATAGTCTTCTTCAAGGAAGAGCCCTCAATTGTTCAATACCAAATGATCAGCCATGACACCCAATGGAAAATTCTTTGTGATTTAATTTTAATATCATAGTCCATAAATGCAACACCAATTTTACACAGTGATTATCCCTTGATTTCTTATATGCACATTTTAAAGAGCATAATTGCATGTGTGTTTATGATTGTGTGTATGTAACTGTATACACATGAATCCCCAAAGGCTGTGTGAACATGTGAGCATGTTGTGTATATGTGTATCTGTGTGTAACATGTAATATGTATGCATACATGTGTGTATGCATGTGTGTCTATGTGTGTGCATGTGTGAATTGTATGCATGAATGCATGTGTATGGATGGGAAGTGATATATTATCGAAGGTTTGAAAACGAACTGAACCTCTCACTTCTTTTATGTCATTTTCTTCATGTAGTTCATGAAATTGTTAGTATTTCATGAAAAACTCCCACATTTTATTGTTTAGAATTTCCTTTCTTATTGAACTGTGCTGATGTGTTCTTGGGACTTTCAATATCTTTTCCTTCTGTGAGTCACTTCCATGTTCCTGTTCTTTTGCATGTTCTTTAATACCTGGAGAATCCTGGCAGCTTACACTTGTATGTACAAAGACAGGACAACCCTCCACAGGATAGCATTCAAAATAAGAACAAATGCATCCCCATTTACTTTATGCATTAAACATTTTTCTCCAAATATTCCAGAAAAAGAAAGTTTTTAAATATTAATATCCTGAGTATTTTAAAATAATGTTCTTTAGTTACTTCTATTAATTTTTCATATTTAGCAATTTAAAAATCTTTAGATATCTGGGTTCTTTATAAATGCCCCTCCATTTTTTTCTTTCTTTTATGAGATGTGATAACATGTTTTTTCTCAATACAAACTAACTTGTACCTCCTGATATTAACTTACACTAAGCACACCTAAATTCAAGTAAATAAAATATTGGCAAACAAATTTTCTGAGTTTTACATAGTTTAAATTAGCACAGAAAAAATGTTTCTCAGAACAAGTGGCAGATACTTGGTCACCTTGAACTAGATGGATCCATCTGAAAAGTGAGACTATTAAAAAGTGGAACCTTACATCAGCCACAAACATCCCACAGTAAAGACATCTGGAATCACTCAACAGACACAGAAAGGATGCTGATTATGTGCGTGGGTCCAAGCGTTTGCACCCTCTGTGAACCATTATTCTGACTGTTACTTCTAAATCCTTCACTTGTATATTATCACACGTTAGCAGCACCACACAAATGCTGTCCTTGTTTGGCATGATGGATGTCTTGGCTCCACTGTTCACTGTATTCGAGGCACTTTTTCTTCAGTCTTCAGAGCTGCACAGATCCCTTTCAATCTGCTTTTAGGAAAGAACAGGTTTCTCACTTAACAGTTTAAGAACATGATTACCCAGAAATTCTCCTTAGCCATTTCAAAGTCAGTAACATTGAAACAACATTCATAGTTCCCTCTAACATAGGACCAAATCTATATGACAGCTGTGGTCAAATACTTATACAAAGTATGTGCGCATGCATACACATACATACACATACATATACACATACACACACACACATACACACACCATTCTAACCATAGATTCTGCATGGAAACTTGTAGATGGGAAACCCTGAAGTTTTGTCGAATTATTTGATGATTACTGAGACATCATTATGGCCATCCTTCCTTAGGCTGCTGTAGGATAAGCTATATTGGGGATGCATTATCTCAAACACAGCATTACAAACACAGTGCATTGTGGAACAATGTGACTCCCAAAATTACAAACTAAATAAATCCATTTTAAGGAAGAGTCAGAAGGGTCACAAGTAACACCATAGTTGCATAGACCCCATGGAATCAAGTCCACATAGACAAATATGAAGTTGCAGTGGAACAAAGTATTCTCTTTACCCTGCTTTGTCGATTTCTTGCTCATTCTATTTCTTCATAGTACTTTTTATTCCTGAGATACCAATAATCATCTTTTGTTTTAACTAAAATGTAAGCCTTGCAACTGTATTGTGTATTTTTCCTCTCTCTCTCCTCTCTCTCTCTCTCTCTCTCTCTCTCTCTCTCTCTCTCTCTCTCTCTCTCTCTCTCTCTCTCTCTCTCATTTACTGCTGAGCTTAGCCTACAACAGTGACTGCTACTTAATCCTGTGCTCAGGAAATAATAAAACAATGAGCAAAGGTATGAACACTGAAGAGGAAAGATTCACAGTCAAAGTGATGCAGCAGATTTCCTTGAATAACGTCAGGAGAAGCATATCATGTCTATTGGCTTTCTTTAAAAAGCATGGATATAGCTTCCCTGAAACAGGATTCTACATTCACTAAAAGCAAATATAAGCTTTGTCCAGAAAGCAAAATAAAGTAGGCAAGAAAAATTCAGCCATTAGGACTGAGGCACTTTGCTTTTCTTAAGAATGCAGTAGTTACTAATATTCCTGAAGGCAGCATTGAAGAAAGAGTGTGCATATGTTCTCCTCTCTAACATAGATCACATTAAAGGGAAAAATGAGAGAGGGAAGGGAGGAGGAGAGGGAGAGGAGGTAGACCTATAGGAGATGCCTCAGCCATTGAGAGCATTTGTTGAGGTCTTAAGCAACAGGAGTTTGGCTCCCAGCACCTATATTGGGTAGTTCCCTACTATCTACAATTTCAGCTCTAAGAAATATGATGCCCTCTTCTGCTCTTCATATGCACAAGCACATGTGATATTCATTCACACAGACACACAAGTATACACAAATATAAAATATTTTTAAAGGTCCTAAGAAGATAGCTCAGGATTCAAATGACCTTGCACTGAGCATGAAGGCCTGACTTCCATCTTTGGGATCCACAAGATGCTAGGAGAGAAACAACTCCTTCACATTGTCTTTTGACCTCTGTGTGTGCAACAATAACAACATGTCATCGGTCCCAGAATTTTATCTTATAGCTTGGCAATTGCACAATAAATTTTAATTAATATTAACTATATGTTTTACCATTCAATATTTTATACATATAAGTTTACATATATGTGTATGACTATATAAGCTTGTGTGTTTACTTAAGTACATCAGCCTGAACTCACTTCAACTCTTACTTTTGGCTGCCTACTAACCAGTGATCGCAGGGAAGACTCTCCCTTGTTGAACCAAGTGTCTTCATTTGTCTCCCTGGAGTACTGTAATTATTAAGAGACATAATGTATGAGGGCATTTTATTCCTGTGTGGCATGATAAATAGTGAGGGTGTTGATTGCAAGGGCAATGTAGATTCTTTTAAATTAACTCATATAAATAGAACAAAGTATCAGCTTTCTAAAGAAAATTCTCTTTACAGATGATATATAATTTGTTTAAAAGCTCTTTAAAAAGATCTACCTGTATTCCTACACTTTTAATCTCATTATAATTTTGTAAAAATGTGTCCTTTAACTCCAGATATCACAGAATGTTATTCAGCCAAAAGTTAGGACAAAAAATAAGAGTCACATATATATATTTTTGAGTGTGCACAAAACACAAGTATCTGAGACAAAAATATTTTAATAAATAGTCAAAGTTGGCAGTTGAGAAAGACCTTAGACATAAAAATGTTTTGCCTTCAGGCTTTGGAAAGTATATTCAGCTATTGTTTCATCTGGAATGTGTTCTAGCAACAAATACAGACAGATGCGTTTACTAATGGGCCTTGTTTCTTCCTTGTTCTCAGAGCGTTCATTTTTCCATGACTGATGAAGTTGTGTTCTGCACTTTTATATTCTGTAGACATCCATGCGCATACACAGTGATTATCCTCACAGTCAGGCAATGTATTACTTTAAATAGCCACTAGTATATATCACAATTTCATTAGATGCCTTTCTTGTAATAACAATGAAATGCATCTATTGGGGAATATGTCAGCAGCCTTGCCTATGCATCTGTCTCCCCTAAAGGGAAATTTTTGCAGCTAAAAGACCTTAAAATAAAATTTAAAAAAAAGAAAGAAAAATAATTTCAGTTTTAAAATGTCAAAAGCTCCAGTGAAGTCAGCATGTGTGTGTGTGTGTGTGTGTGTGTGCATGTGTGCATGCCCATTTGTGTGTATTTGTATGAATGTGTAGATTTACAGTTTCCCAAAGCTCAAACAAGAACTCCCAGAGCCTGACTGGATAAATAATTACAACATGAGCAGAGAAGCTGACATATTTCATTACAGTTCTTCACATTCCACAGCCTTCATCATAACTATCTCCTGTTTCCAAAACCTGTAACAAGCTTCCCCAAATCAAGTTTTCTGTGACACAGACAATCTGAAGTCTTACCCTCCATGATTGGAAATACTGCAATGTGTCCTGTGGCTAGGCTCTTATGGCTCCCTTTTCTGCACAACAATGGGTTTCTTAAACCAACTTCTTTGTTTCATATTGAAAGTTGTTAGTATGTCTCTCATGAGCCAAAGTCAGACCATAAACTACCAATGTAGGTCAACAGTGGCAGAAAAGTGACTGTCGGCAGCCATTCCTTCTTCTCAAGCTTCCTTCATACTACAAGGCAGAGTTAAGGAGGCTGCACAAAGAACAAATGGCCCATTACATGTAAAATATATGATTTTTGTACCATTCAAGACAAGATTTGGCGATCCTGAATCATCACTATACCTGCCTCTTAGTTTTTGTTGTTTTTGTTTTTTGGGGTTTTTTGGGTTTTTTTTTTTTTGGTAAGAGCTCTATAAAACCACTTTGACTCCTTTCTCCTGGAGCAACCCTTAGAGTATCAACTGTTAAATAGGTATATCCTGTGCAATAACATGTTGCCTCTTAGAGGGAAACATCTCAAGGTACAGACAGTGGAAAGTAATAATGTCTGGAAGTTAAGGAAAGCCACAGATTCGCAGGGCTGATTGTAGAGCAGTGACAGTTTCTAGGGAGAGAGGGCTCCAACTGCAAAAGTCACCTGTCTATTCTGCTGAGAGCTTCCTGGATGTAGGTTTTATGTGGGGATGAGATTTGGGGTGGTGTAGATGGCTTTGAGTCATCCTTGGTCCTCTAAGTACTCCCTCACTAATAATATTCCAGTAATAAACTAAGATCCCTAACAAACTCACCAGTTAGCTAAGCAAGACCTGAGTGGATGTGGTTAGTTTGCCTGTCATTGTTGCCTGGTCCAGGATGAAGAGATATTTTGTCACATTTTCTCAAAAAAGGCCGCACCCCAATCTCTCCTCCACTCACCACCTTCTACCTACACAGCTGATAATCCTTTGGGGTTCACCTGCTGCTGCTAAGGCCTATAAATAATATTAAGGGTCTTCCTAACTTTTGAAATTGCAGGAAAACACTTACCTGACTAACTTTACCCTAATAGGTCATACCTTGTTTGTGTTAAGATAACAGTCAAGAGGGCTAAGTGTGTTTGGAGGCCTGGTGTTAAATATCCCCCAAAATAGCTCTATTTCATAACTTCATCCATACATCCTTATTCACCACAGTGTTTAAGCCACTGGTAAATTTCCATAAATCATTGCATAGTTACACTGAAACTAAAGATAACTGACTGAAGTTTGCACATGGTTCTCAGAAGCCATTTGTGTTGGGTACACTTTAGTTTGGGTATGAGCTTTAAAAGATATTTGTTTGGGAGGCAGAGGCAAGAGGGTTGCGGGATTGAGGTAAACCTGAATACACAACTAGACTCTGTCAGAAGAATACTTAAGGCAAACTCAACTTGGTTTGCTCTCTGCATCACTATCCATAGGAAGACAGTGTCAGAAGAGTCTGGAGGCAAAGAACTGCCTTGCATTATGAGGTAAATTTTCAAAGCTCAGACAAAATTTTCTGAAGGGTACATTTTACAAGTGAAGAGGCCCAGGAGTTTTAAATGGACTAATATAAGTGATGATCCTGACCTCCAAATACAACCCTGATTAATGAATTTCCAACGAGCCATCCTCTCATCGTTCTCTCTCTAGACGTGACATTTACTCCCAGATAACAACTTTTTTAAAAGTTTCTCAAGAACTTAGATGAACAAAAGACAGGACACGAAAGGACTTTCATTTTCGTATTTATCTTTTTAAAAATAGTTATTGCCCGTTTGTACAATGGCTACTCTGTTTGCCTGCTGAGTCCTACTCTAACAGTGGCTCATTCATTATTTATAGCACACATTAGGATACTTTGCGTATGGACAGTGCTAGAGAAAACCAATTCTCCTCTTCTTATTGTGTTAATCCTGGATTAAAATTAATGAATTTTATAGCAGAAAGAAAATGAAATAATGCGTAAAGCTAATATGACAAATGCAATGAAACGCAGAAAATTAATTTTTAATACTTCTCATTTTGTAACTTCTTTTGGGAGTATGATGTGATGTCTGCTTTTATTCTGTTATTTCTACAAACCTTGTGGTTAAAAGTTATTATAGTCTATGGTCTGTCTTCACTAACCTAGCAGTGGGGAAGCTGTCCAGAATCAAAATGTGAATTTATCCACAACAATGAATCCGATAGTCTCAAGTCTTCCCATTTACCCTTTGTTCCAGTAACACCTGTGTTCTTCGCTCTTCCTACCTGACAACTTCATGTTCACGTATAAGGAACTGGAGATTTTCTTACAGGATTTGACACATAGCACAGCTGACAAAATCCAGGTCCATAAAGTCTTCACTTTTACAGAACACCACATTCAGCAATAGCAACTTTACATCATTTTCCAGTATGCTTACAACATTTACCACTGTGGAACAATTCCATCTACAAACAAGAACTCTTACCAACCTTGAAGGCACTCAACTCATAAAAAGTATCTTCTGTGACTACTATAGAATTATTTGGACACCAAGAGCACCAATAATTTTTTTTAAAAAATAATTCTTTACCCTTTATTCTTCTACTTTTTACATTTTACTTTTACTTATTCTTTAAACATATCATACATGTAGACAATATATCTTGACTATAGCCACCGCATACTCCTTGATTTGACCTCAATCAATGACCAACAATGACCTCCATCATACATTCTCTGCAGATCCTTGATCTCCTGGTATTTTTTAACCCATTGAATCCCATTAATGTTCTCTATGTATGCATTTGCATTGGCCTGCAGTCATCACTGGATGGTAAGGAAACCATCAGCGTCCACGTCCCTACAGAAAGGTAGCTCTCCTTTGCTTGGAAGCCCAAACTGCCCAAAACAGCTCCTTAGCCAGAGGTGGTTCCTTAGGAACCTCTCTCTAATTCATGCTGGTCTTTTTAGCTACCTTGATCTTGGGCAGCTTGTTTAGGTCAGGACATGTGCCAGGAGCTCTTGTGTATAAAAGCCTTGTCATGCTCATAGGATAGCATGTTCATAATATAGAAAACTTCTCATCTTCTGCTTCTTTCTGCTTCTTTTCTACAATGTTCCCTGTGTCTAGGGTGGCTGGTGGTTAGTACAGACATCTTATCTGCTCAGCTAAGCACACATACAGTTGCTTATTTTCAACTCCTTGAAAAATAACACAAGAATAATAATCTAATCTAACCACAAATAAGAAAGTTGACTGACCAAGGTTGGAAACAACACAAATACACACCCACACACACACACACACATTTTATATATATATATATATATATATATATATATATATATATATATATATATATACATACATTCAGAAGGCAATTTGACAATATGATCATTTAGTAAAATAATATCACTGTTTTCTCCTTGAACCTATAATCTCCTAAACCATCTTGTTTTGTTTTGTTTGACCAAATTTATAGCATCGGGAATTATTTTCTTTCTGTAGAGAGGACTTCAAATATAATCAAGCTATCTATATAAGCAATCTTGTACTAGTGGTCATATTAGATCTGAAATTTATGATAGAACAAAAACGTCATGTGTTGGATGAGGGCATTGATATTTTTACCGAGCATTTTGCAATCAAATGGAAGGAGTAGGAGAAATGATGTAGAAACAGATAGATATGCAGAGGTTCACTCACGACTCCATAGTAACAGTGCCCTGCAAGCTATAATATGTGCTCCAAGGGCCTGTATAATAACAAGATTGTGTAAAATAATCTTTAAATGATAAAAACTTAAACAAACAAACAAACAAAAGACATAATGAAACAGGAAATACCAAAAGATGCTGTTGAGTTAGTGTTTTATTGGCTATCTGCTGCTGGTTATGCAGTTTACCCTTAAGAGTAGTTTGATTTTCCAGTGAAATTCCTTAAGGGAAACCTAAATTTTCATCTTAGAGTGGTTATCAATTAGAGATAGAAACACAAATGGCTGAGAAACACTTAAAGAAAATTTTCACATCTGGGAATTTTCCAATTTGGGAAATTTTCCAATCTAGGAAATGCAAATCAAAAACTACTTTGATATTTAATCTTATACTCATCAAAATGTCTTAGATCAATAAAATAGATGACAACTTATGATGGCAAGATGTGGAGAACTAGGAACAGTCATCCATTGCTGTTGGGACTGAAGATTTGTGCAATCGCCATGAAATCACTGTGATGGTTCATCAGGAAGATGGAAATCAATCCACCTCAAGATCCAGTTACACCACTCTTGGGTGTGTATGCAAAGGATGATTCAAGTTCATTGCCATTCTATTCCTCATAGAGCAAAATTAAAATCATCCTAGATGTCCCTCAACAAATGAGTGGGTAAATAAAATGTGGTTCATTACAGATTGTAATATTATCTATCCAATTAAAAATTAAATTTGCAGGTGCATAAAACTAGACCAAAAAAAAAAAATCATCCTGAATGAGGTAACCCAGACCAAGTACCCAGAAGGACAAAAATGATACACATTTGTATATACCTGGATATTAACTTTTAAGTCAGTGATGAGCAAGCTACAATCATAAAACTATAGAGGTTAGGTATAGAGTAAAAATGAAAGGGTAAGGATAGTTATCTCTAGGAAAAGGAAACAGGACAGATAGTTATGGATGGTTTGGGAGGGGACTTGAACAGGAGGATCAGTAGGGAGGAGAAGAGAAGATGTGAATGAGGGAGGGAATACAGAGAGAAATAACTAAAATTAAGGACCATTTAATAGGTAGTATGTAAAGCTGATATAGTGGAAGCTCCCTCAAATAAATACATGTATGAAGGTGATCTAAATGACATGGTAGAACAATGGGGAAGACAGAGCCATAGCTGGGCATCTTTTGCCACCAAATGAAATATCCAGTCCCAGAATTGAGCAACATCTAATTGAACTGTTGGCCAAGTCAACCCCCAAACAACTGAAACTATTGGTCACTATTATAGGATGCTCTCCAGAAACTACAGCAAGACCCCAGCCCTAAAGATAACCCCTACACAGCTCATTGAACATGAAAAAGTCAAACTGGTACCTACATAGAACCTTCACACATATGTTCTAGTGGCTTTGGAACAGGAAGGTACTCTACAGGCTACCAAAGGAGAAACATAAATACCAACCTAGATACAAGCCCTTTGTTCTACAGTTGTGTCTTGTCTGCAAGATTTTCTAGTGCAGTGGTGTCACAGGCTTGTGGAACCCACTAATCAGTATGACCATTATAACATGGATGAGATGCAGTCTACACGTAGTTAAGCTGCCTTTTCTATGATGCCAAAGGATGTTAAGCCTTTTTGTTATGCCTACTAACCATTATATTTCTTCTTTTGTGCATTTTCCATTTCTAGATTAAACCAATTTTAACTGTTACTATTTTCTTTACATTTTGTAGTTCTCTTACCTATGTGTACTTTTTGTGTATGCCTGACACTAATCCTTTGCTAGCTACATAGCTGGAAACCATTTTCTCCCATGCTATTGGCTGACACTTTATGAAACTGACAATTCACTTTACTTTATGGAAGCTTTGGAATATCACAAGATCACACTTGTCAATCCTTTCTCTTATTTCATACACTTATTGGTGTCCTCTTCAGATCTATGCATTGAAATGTTCTCTTTTCTTCTTCTTGTATCCATTTCTGAATATTGGGTCTTATATTGACATATGTCATCTATTTGGAGTTGAGTTTTGTGCCAGGAAAGAGATAATCTAATTTTAAATTATCTTTTTAATGCCATCTATTGCTCAAAAAGTAATGAATTTTCTTTATGCATTTTTAAAGGGCAATTTGGTCAAAGAAATCTAAGGGAATAAGAGTTGGGACAAAATCAGGGCCATGAAATGAGAAAGTATTAGATGTCCCTCAATTTAAATATTAACATATTTTCTTTTCAATTGACAGATAATAACAATTAATATTTACAATTTAGAACTTGTTAATGCAGTTGCCAAGGTTTTTATTCATTATGTCTTATAATGCTGACAGACTCTAATAAGCGTCATTTATTCCAATTTTGTATGTACAGAGACTGAAGCAACTTAACTACAAAAAATGAGCAGAAAAACTAGTTTACAAACTCAAATTTCCTAATTCCACAACCCTGTGCTCTCTTACTCAGTAAACAGAGTCACAGGACTACTGTACAGGAGACCTTCAGGAGCTTAATTACATTTTACAATGTGTTATCTGTTTATAGTATTAAGATAATAATTTTTATTATTTAATAGTTTTAGCCTGTATGCTATATATTGGACTCTAAGTCCCATGCTTAGCAAGTGCTCAAATCACTAACATGAATCTACAGTCCTCCCAAAATGATTCACTAGAAAAATATTAAATTATAAGAATATAAGGTGGCTGATTAATTTGTTAAGCGGCTCTACCAATGTTGATCTTGGAAATTTTTGTTCTGTTTCTATCATTTGTTTCTAAAATTCATTGTTTCCCATTGTGTGGGGGGAGAAATAAACATAGAGGGCAGAAGACAAATGTAATGACGTGCCAGCCATTGGACTGCTCAGCATCTATGTAGATGCACCACTGCAGGGCAGGAGAGTAGCTGACAGAACTTAGAAAATATCTCTTAGAGTATTAGGCATATCTGTGTAAGCAAATGGTTGGTACCACTACTTCTTTGTCATTGTAAGGGCAACACATCTTTGTTTTATTTTTCAGTATCATTTCATGGTACAAGGAAAGGAGAGTGGGAACCCTTCCCCTAAGCACACTGTTTTAAAAGTGTCCTGAATGTCTTTTAAAATGGATGTGTATTACTGAATCTTGAGAAAGAAGGGGGAGGAGGAAAAGAATGAGGAGGGAGAGGAGGAGGAAGAGGAAGAGGAAGAGGAAGAGGAAGAGGAAGAGGAAGAAGAAGAAGAAGAAGAAGAAGAAGAAGAAGAAGAAGAAGAAGAAGAAAGAAGAAAGAAGAAAGAAGAAAGAAGAAAGAAGAAAGAAGAAAGAAGAAAGAAGAAAGAAGAAAGAAGAAAGAAGAAGGAGGAGGAGGAGGGAGAGGAGGAGGAGGAGGAGGACGAAGAAGAAGAAGAAGAAGAAGAAGAAGAAGAAGAAGAAGAAGAAGAAGAAGAAGAAGAAGAAGAAGAAGAAGAAGAAGAAGAAGAAGAAAGAAGAAAGAAGAAGGAGGAGGAGGAGGGAGAGGAGGAGGAGGAGGAGGAGGAAGAAGAAGAAGAAGAAGAAGAAGAAGAAGAAGAAGAAGAAGAAGAAGAAGAACAACAACAACAACAACAACAACAACAACAACAACAACAACAACTTGTAGCCAAGGAAATCACAGTTCATGTCTATAGTGACAGAGAAAAGAAGCCAGAAAATTATATGCTGAGAAGATTTTTGTGTGCATAATCCTCTGACTCATTTCTGTATGTACAATTTCTGAAGAACTGTCAACAGGTTACTCCTCATCTGCAGAGTTCAGTACCAGTCTGCTCATAATATTTGTAAAAGAGCAAAAGAATACTCTTCTACTCTTTGATCATATCTGTTCTCTATATTTTGTGTTATCTAACAATATATTATTTTGTATTTATATTATCCTACTTTAAACATTCATTTTATACACATAAAATTCTCTCTCCCTTTCTCTCTCTCTCTCTCTCTCTCTCTCTCTCTCTCTCTCTCTCTCTCTCTCTCATACACACACACACACACACACACATACATACACACATACACACACACACACACACATACACACATACACACACACACACACACACACACAACATGATTTGTTATCTGACCTTTAGAACTATTGGAAGGCACAGTCAAAATAAGTTTACAGCTGTAAGATTTGACAGTTATAGGCAAGTGCACAGTGCAGTGTTGAGAGCAGAGCCTTTTTGAGCAGTAAGGTCCTTTATTAATAATTTGGTAATAATTTCCATTTATTCAATGTTTTAAGTATTTTTATTTTACCTCAAGTTAATGTCCATTTAGCTCTAGCCAAAATTTAAACCTTTAATTTCTTTCAAGGGTTTTAACAATTAGGAAGCAGACATACCTGAAGCAGACAGCAGCAGGTGCTAACATCAGACAGGGCGCCATAGGTTTCAAGGGAAGGCCAAGATGAGGAACTGTCATCGCATGAAGAACTGGTTCAGCCCAACCATGAAAGAGTCATTTGTGAAGAGAGTGCAGAAACACTCTATACGATTTCTGAAATGGAGGCTGGGGAGATGGTGCCATCAATAAGACTATTCTGCCAAAGGACCTGAGTTTAATCCCCAGTAACCAAAGGCTGCTCACAAAAACCTATATCTCTAATTCTAGGATGCCCAAAGCCCTTTGTGGACTTCCACAAGCATTTCATGTCCTTGGTGTATTGGAATTCATATAAGCAAAAGAACTTACACAGATAACGGACAACCAAATAAACACTTTAGTATCTTAAATGGATAGTTCTTGGGGAAGGTAGCATCAGTTTTCTTTTCTGGAGTCTAAACCATGCTCGAGGATATTCCACACTTAGGAGTATTCCAACACAAACTGGATGACACATGTGTGAAGAAGAGAGAGGAATGGGGATCCCAATCAAGTGGTTAGTGGGTAGAGAGATGGAGGCCAACCTGATATGAGTGAGGATCAAAACATACTGAATGAAATTCTCAACTAAATAAAAAAAATTAATCTGAAATTTCATTCCAGCAGGAAGTAATTACACTGCAAAAGAAGTTTTCTGATTAAAAAGAGAACTGTTCTCTTAGATATCAGGAGTGGGAAACCTTGTCATGGCCAGTTTCAGACCCACAGTTACTCTTGCAATAGCATACCAGAAAAATTCATGAGGGGACTGAACTAACAGATAAAGCAAATGTCCACCATGGAATCATAGCACATCTGTTAGTCATTTATTGTCTTTCCTAAATAATACAGTAAGGACAGTCAAGTTGTCAGAATTCAACGCTAATTTCAACCTTCGTATCTGAAATGCTTTCTTCCCCCACATCCCGTCACAGTAAAAGCCTCACATTTTGAATGAAGATTATATAGTACATGCTGACTTCTTTCGTTTTGACGCAAACTGTTTTCAAATCCATCAATGTACCACTCGTCTCTCGGGTTTTTATTCTTGTCTAAATGGATCTGGGGAAAATAAGCCACAATGCATGCAGTTGGTTCTCAGGGAGCTGGTACCTGTGTTTTTAATGTGTTATGTTTGAACAAGAACTTTTGCCTAACACTTGGTCATTTAAGACACTGAGTTAATGGATGGAGAAGCGGCTCCAACACCATCAGTCACAACAAAACATAAGAGAACCCTGGGACAGGTCATACACAGCCTCCCAGAGCCATTTAAACAACTGAAAGTAAATTACCTTGAAAGAAAGTAGGAGACCATTGAGACAGCAGAGTTTCATTGCTTAAGAGCACAGACTATAGATTAGCTGCTTAGAGGGCATTCAGTAAGCTTGCAGCTTTTGTCAATGGGCTTCATCTTCATATAACGGACAGCATCAGTTACCAGTTTACATTATTAGGATAGTTACAGGATGCCACATACATTAAAGGACCCCCAGCAATTGCTGGAGCATGGTGAGTGTTGTTTGATTGAAATATATCTATAATAAAACTCCATGTGCAAAGGAGAAGGAAGGACATGACTGATAACTGAAGGTGGTATAACTCAGCATGCCAATGGCTCTATCAAGTTATTCAGGGGGGAAAGAGAGAACACAGATGCTTTAGTAGTGTCTAACTCAAAAAAAAAAAAAAGAAAAAGAAAAAAAAACTAGTATTTTGGCTGATAAGACATGAATGAATAATTTTCAGGATAAGTACAAAATTTAAATATTTAATCAGACATTTCTTTAAAAATGAGAAAAAAAAGGAGATTCTAATAGGGCTGAAGGAAAGGCAAAAGGAATTTTAAATGCTGTCTTCACAGCAGAGCAACCATCTTCTCACAGTTCTTGCTGCTCCTGCTGTCTTGAAAATCTATGCCAGTCATAACAAAGTCAGCCTCAGAACCCATCACATAGGATCCAGGAAGCCCAACAACAGCGAGAAAGAACATGGACCCTCTACTGTTTTTATTAATCCCTCCATTCGTTTGCATCTCAGATGATATCCCCCTTCCTGGTTATCTTCCACACCCCCCATCCCACACCTGCCCTCTTCTCCCTCCCCTTTGCCTCTATGAGGGTGCTCACCCACCCATTCACCCACTGCTCCAGCATCCCGCTATGCTGTGGCATCAAACCTCCAAAGGACCAAGGGCTTCCCCTCCTACTGATGTCAGACAAGGCCATCTTCCTCTATACAGGTATCTGGAGCCCTGGAGCCTTCCCTGTACGCTCCTTGGTTGGTGGCCTAGTCCCTGGGAACATTGAGTGGTTAAGCCAGCCAAAATTTTTCTTCCTATGGGGTTGTAATTCCCCTGTGCTCCCTCGAGTCCTTCTGACAGCTCCCTGACCACGGTTTCCAATCTCAGTCTGATAGTTGCAACCAGGCATCCTCATCTGCATTGGTCAGATGCTAGCAGAACTTCCCAGGGCACAGCTGTACCATGTTCTTGTCATCAAGCACCTTTTGGAAACAGCAACCATGTAGGGGGTTGGTAACGTTGATGACCTTTCTGGCATATTAAGATGGTGTATGGGGTGTTAGGAAAGGAGTTGCTTTCTTAGGGACTGACCTAGAGTATATAGTGAGGTGATATAGGAAAGACAGGAAGTGACAGGCTCCGTCTTCTGAAGAAGGCATATGGTTAGCTGATAGTCGTTGGTAACTGCAGGGCCTGGATCAGGTCAAAGAAGACATAGCTGACACCCTAGCACAAATGAATGTTTTCTAAAGATCTGAGAGACTATAAACAAAAACACAGTCACGTTCATATGGCTTCATGCTTGAGTCTGCAAAACGTGATTTGAAACCTTTGAGATCACAGTTTTCCGTGGGATATCTGCTGTTTTACAATGCATGAAAGTGGAAAGTGAGCAGGCCCTCCTTCACCGGCATACAACTTCCGGTCTGAGTCAGTCAGAGCCAGGGGGAGGGAGTGTTCCCAAGGCAGCCTCTCTGTTCTTCAGGCCCCTGACTACAAGCAGGACAGTCACTTTCTCCAGTCACATGCACTTCAAGCTTCAAGGAAAATATGCTTCTCTGTGTAAAAGGCTAAATAAGAAAAGTATTTCTTGTTCTGCAGTAAGCCCCATCATTAACCCTCTACTCTCTTGAAATAGCGTTCCCTGTGGAGTAATGTGGATAGGGGGTGGGAAGCTACATGAGAGAAAGGCCATTGCCTTACAGTGAGCAAAAATCTGGATTAACATGATTAATAAAAATGTACTTTTTTGAATCAATATTCACTGTGGGCTCCTTATAGAGTGGAATGCTTCCCTTTAGAGAGTGATTGTAATAGCCATCTTCAATTTCCTTTTCCCGGTAATACCTATTTCCTCAAAAATTGATTCTGAAAATGCCCACCAGGCTTATTCACACTTCTTTTTAACCTCGCCTTCGTGGTTGCAAAAGATGCTTTTGCAATGAGACCTGGCCATTTCATCTAATAGTACAGATGGGCCACTGGTAAAAATGCAAAGTAAACACCCATATTTGAATAATAATGATGGCTTCCTGGTGAGGAAGATCCCTCAAGCAGGAGGAGGAAATAACTCCCAGCTAGCAATCACCATGCAGTGTGTACTTGGAAAGCTCATTCCTGTCCAACACCTAGAATAGGGATAAAGAGTGGGGAAGAAGGACCAGGGGTGTGAAGACAAGCAAATAATGGAGACCCGTGGACAAATAAGCTTCCTGCGTTAAAGATAGTGCTAACATGGCTTACCTAGTCATTTCCAAGTTCAATTTGCCGACAGGGTTCAGAATAAGAGAAGTAATTTGAATTTGAACTAAAATTCTTTTTTCTTTTGCTAGATAATAATTTGAACTATATGGTGATGCTTTTATTTCTTCTCTCTCTCTCTCTGTGTGTGTGTGTGTGTGTGTGTGCACGTGCACTCACATGTGCACTTGTGTGTATGTTTGTGTGTGTACTGAGTACAGAACTTAAAGTTTAACTTCTGTAAACATATTTTTATATATTCTATCACTGCTGTATATCCTCAGCCCCTAGCATGGTCTTAACAGTTCTCCAGAGTCACCTTCTGCTTGGTATGTGACTGACTGACATTTGCAAAGTGATGTGTATACCAATCTCTTATCTAACTTTAAGTAATTGAATAAAGTAGGTTTAACAGTGTTGGATTGTCATCATCTATAACTGAACATAAGGAAGCCAACATTGCAGAAATGAGCTATATGATGCTACTTCAGAGGCTGCTTTTGAAAGATTCATGTTAAGAAATGTTTATGTATAATATGTATGTGTATCATATTTTATGTTCCTCAAACTTTGACTTACATTTTGAAGTAAAATGTATTATAATGTCTATATGCATGAATTATATTAAGGCTGATTAATAAAGACTTCAGCTCACTTTTTAAAGTATATTATAAAGAGGAACATCAAATAACTATACCATATTTATTGCCATTTTATAGATAAAACATTAATTATTTTCATATGCATTTCTTATAGAGTTTATCACTGAGTACTCAAAGAGGAAAAAAAATCCGCTTCCTTTTTTAGAATTTTTCATGAATTAGGTTCTCGATAGAGATTACTGCATCAGCAGGCCTGGGTGGTTAGAGACCAAGAACTGTACAGAAGAAAGGTAAGAAGCCATGACACATTGCTTTCTTTCTAATGTTTATTTGTTTCAGATTTTGAAAACTATTGTCGGAACAGTATATTCTGAAGCTGGATCGCAGCAGTCTGCCTTAGAAGTAGAATTCACACTGAATTATTTAATTAGTTCTATACCAGATAAATTGTGTTTGGTGTTTTCTGAATCAAAACAACTCTTATCAGGACATTTGACATGGTTCTTAGTAGATACCAGATTGTTTCATCCCTGCTACTCAACACATTGCTGTGTTTAGATTTTGTTGCTACAAGGATGATTCCGTGGCAGTTTTATTAATGTTTATACTTTGCATGCCTATGTTCATGTGTATCTGGTTATACAATGCCTGTAGGCACATGAACCATGCCTTATTTAGAAGCCAGTGGAGTCTTTCCTCTCTTTCCATCTTTATGGGGTATCTGGTCACCAGGTTTGTACAGTAGTCATGTCACCTCGTAAGCTATCTCCCTGGTCCTTTGGTATTTCTATGCAGATAACCTCAAAGACAGTTACTGTGGACTGGTACCCACCACTCACAACACATATTAAAGGTTTGACTCTTTCATAAAAGGTAAGAATTACACGCTGCAAAGGTCAAAGTATTTCTTTCTCCTTTCTCCAAAGGTCAGGCCTTGTTATATTTATATTGCTACTTGAAAGCTGTGATTAAACATTGTTATTTGTAGTGTTTTAGCATTAATCAACATCTGGGTGAAATGTCAGAATCAACTTCCACTTTCCTAAGGAGTTTGCCTTACTCTCCGGCAGCTGGGTAAGAGTCCACAGAGGAAGCAGCTCTGTCCCACCATGCAGTGCGTCAGTTCCAGGAGGAGGGCGCATGGGGTGAGCTGAGGGTAGAAGGCTTTTGTTCCAAAGCCCCTCTGACCTGAACACACACACACTCATAGCGTGCCCTGAATCTGGCTCAGAAGCCGTCGCTCCGAAGAAGGTAAAGCAAGACAATATTTAATACTTCAAAAGAGACTGATTGTATTTAAGGCTTGACTTTATGAGTCAAGCACAAATTTTCAGATTGCTTTTTCAATGCCAGGAAGCAAGATCCTGGTGTGAGAGCAAGCTGCTCTCTCACAAACAGAAAGAGAACAGGTCGCAAAGGCGGGGTGGGGGTGGGGGTGTCCCTAGTCTGAGGGCCTCTGACTCACCAGAGATCACAGAAGGCCAGCTGTCACCATTGTTACTCTGCTCTTTTAGAAGATAATTGTCTGTCTTACTATTCCTTTTAAAGTATGCCAGAGCAAATCCAGATATTCTTTAATTAATACTCTGAGGGTAGTTTGAATATTTAAAAATAAGGTTTTGAAAAACGTACAAGGCAGTATCACACTGGTGAGACTGAATTGCAGACATAAAATTTGACTTTAGCCAGTTTTCTCTTGCCCTCTTCTAACACAAACTGGTGAACTCTGAGGTCGTCCTTTAAACGCAGGTGAATTCTAAAGGGGACGGCAAATGAACAGATTTCTCCTTTGGTGTGTGTGTGTTTAACCATGTGATCTAATTTCCTATTTCTCATCTTCCAGAGCAGCCTTCAGACTACCAAGCCGAGTAATTCCTCAGAATTGTCCCACGTTGTCCTAGAGAAGTCGTCTTTATAGCCATGGAGTAGGGTGTCTGCAGGCCTCCAGTCAATTCCAACCGCCAAAGTTAAACGTTGCCATTGCAGTTACTGTCGGACCAAAGTAACCCCTGAGAACTCTCCACATTTGTAAAACGGACTGAAAGGTTCAGTGGCGTTTCCCACCTGGAACAGGACTAGGTAATGCTTTGAACATGAAGAGGTATTAATGGCCACTTGCCCTTTAAACCACAGAGGGACAGCTGAGCACAGTGACCTTCTAGCCCAACTTGAGAGAAGCAGGAAATGGGGTCTGAGGCTGAAGGTTCAGATGATAAAATGTCCCTCGGGAAGATAACAAAATGCTTCATCCGATGGTGGCCCAAGACGCCTCTTAAAATCTAAGGAAATAGTTTCCCTTTTAAAAAGCTGCTTTGTGGAAATAACAAGTGAGATCTTTTCCTGCTGTTTGTCTCTCTGCCTGAATCCTGACATATTTTCTCTCACAGATGTCAATCTTTAGCTAAAAGTCTATAAATGATATTTCTTTTAATAGTCCTGAAACATAAACTACTGTTGCCTCCAACTCTTTCTAGGTTCCCAGAATGTTTCCATGGTTTTATTCTATTACAAAGTTTGAAACTTTAGTAATATTAAGAAAATCCATTATCCACATGAGTCCATCAGCTTCACTCTGTTCTCACATATTTCCCCACAGGTGGCTGGACAGGAAAAATCTAAATGACTTGGGTAGCTAATAGTCTTAGAATACTAGGCCCCAACTAGCACAGAGACGGTGTCTCTAAACATCTGGCTTCATTGCACACTATATGCAAACTGATGCCAGCGTATTTACAAAGGTCTCAGTGTACCCAGAATACCAGGTAACTGTACCTCTATTTTTCTGAAAACGAGATTTTGAAATATTTTTAATGGACATAAGTGTCTGTATCACTTCTGCCTCCTAGATGACTGTCCCCTGTGAGGATCTGTCCTGGGAATGAGGAGATAGGACTGGTTGAAGCAAATGCTAAGAAGCTCCCTCCTGAGGACTGAGGGACCAGTAATGGTTCTGCTTCAACACCAGAGGGGTGCAATCCCAGCAGAAAAGGAACACTGTCTCTAATGTTGCAACAAAGTAACCAGCACGAAGTTAGCAAGAAGAAATCACTCTTGCAGCTGCTGAACACTGATCCCTACCTACTTTAGACTTAGATCCAGAACCGAGTCAGCACAGTGACTTATGTCACTCCCACTGGCTTAAGAGAACGACATATAGACAAGATGCTACCTCCCATGGAAAGGCCCCTATACATAAAGTCACTTTATTTCTCTGTCATATCCCTGAAAATAATTTATGTAATTATGCTGTTAATGAAGTCTAGCAACTCAAGGTTTGTTTATTGACTATTACTTGACGCTACCAAAGCATGTGTGAATACCCATCCACACAAGACTCCTACAAGATGGCGCCTGTTGATTCTCCTTCATAGGAAAGGGAAGAGATTCCAACCACTCCCTCTCCTATGCCCACTCCCATATATGTGTAATTTCTTCCCACTCCTTCCAGTCTCAGAAGGGGTAAGATGAACTGAGAAGGGACCCTATTTGTACAAATAGGTTTCAGGATGTTGTCATATGTGCTTCCTGGGACTCTGTGGTGATAACAGCTGTTTTAAGGTCACTCATGCACAAACCTCCATCCACGCTTTGATAAATAAACCCACCGTCCAACCAATCGAAAATGCTAAAGTAGGGAGAAATTGTTCTTTCATTTTGGTTGATGCCAGTGCCCTAGTCAAGGTGAATAGATGTTTGTTCAAGCTGTTGCTGGAAAAGATACTGTGATGTTCATTTGTAAATACCACCAGAGTTACTCCTACAAGTCACCTCTCTGCATAAGACACTAAAAATGGATAATACTCATCAAGTTTCTCATGTGTCCATTAACACATTGTCTTCTAGAATCAATCCTCATTTCCATTTGCAGATGTATTCTTGGCTGTCAGGCTGTGATGTCTAGAGCAGTGGTTACCTCTTAGTCTAAAAGACTGATTCTGACCCAAGATGACTGCCTTCCATTAGTCACAAGGAGTGGTTCCAAAGTCAGTATTCAAACTAAATCCATCTAACCAAATAATTTTAAAGATTTGGTTACAGAGACGGGAACTAAGATCTACCCTTCCCAAGGATTTCCTTCAGTGAGAAGAAAATAGTCTGGTGATCCAAGAGGGTGTTATGATATACACAGGATATATGAGGGCATTCTGATATACACAGAAGGAAAGGTCGTGATTGCAATGGGCAGAGGGAAACCCAATCCATTGGACACAGAGCCTGACCTGAACCTACCAACATTATTTAACATCAGTATTGAGGGTCACTTGAAAGAATTAAATATTTGGTGCTGAAAGAACCAGTAAATGGCAGCTTTGTTCATCAGCTAGTTTGAAATTGTTGCTGCTTTCTTTCTAGTTTCTATGTTAGTTAAAGTTCTTTTGAAAAATAGAACTGAGAGAGAGAAGGTAGGTAGGAAGGAAAATAGAGAGGCCCAGATCTATTAGATTGATTTTCACTATTGAAGAAAGGGTCATCCTCCTTCAGGTTAGGTCCTTCCTGCCCTGTTTGTCCTCCTCGGGTCAACAGCCATGTGCAAGTAGCAGAGACAAAGACCTCTGTAGTTTCTTAGCCAAAGAATGGAGACCAATGATACAGTCCTAATATAAGATGTAGAACCAGGAACTTGCCTGGAGACATACTGGAGAGTAAATATTCAAGGGCTAAAGAAGCTGGAGACAAATTGTGGAGTTATGCTCTAATAAACATATTCATTCCAATAGATGGCTGAGTACACATGCTAAACAGCTTTCTTACTTTCTACCTGTACTCCACTGAAGACATCAGCTTATACTATAGTATCATCCATGTTTAGCCTCATTGTCTTTTCCTTGTGTAAATTCTCTAGGAATGCCCTAACAGACACAGCAAAAGGTGATCCATTTCTCTGCCAGATGGCTCCCTAAGTGGTCAAGTTGACAGTCACAATTCACCATCAACAGTCTTTGCATGTGATGTTATATTCTAGTCATCCTCAATGTCGCCATACTATGTAGTTGCTTTCAGAGACAAGAAAGCTGAGTTGACCCAGGTCAATTCTTTTTTTTTTTTAAGATATGTCATTTTAACTATAAATCTTGTCCTCTTACACATTCCAAGGTGTTCCTTCCTCTAATTTTGCTCATGGAATATAACAGAATTCAAAAGGCTCCTTATATTTGAATTATAATCTAATTTTCTGACTTTGAGTGTACAATGATGCAAGACTATTGTAAATAGGATGAAATGATCGTCCCAAAGACGTGGACAAGTGAGTCTAAAGAGGATCTTTCCTATATTTTCAGTTGTGTTTGGTCGTTGTTTTTTTGTTACCCTTACGTAACATTCCTCCCAGTGATGGCTTAAACCCTACAGGACATCACCCTGCCTCCCACTCCCGGCTGGTCTGGACTGGAAATGAGTCACGCTGCTGGTCTTTGGTTTGTCCTTAATCATCTCAAGGAAAACCTGTTTTGATTAATATTTAAAGCACCCTGGGGATTGCTTCCTGTTTTTCTTAAGCTGTCTACCCCTTTACTGTTGTCTCAAAGATGATTTGTTGGGCATGAGGATTTGTATTGTTTCTGATACTCTGAAAAAAAAAACAAATAAGGATGTGTTTTTCAAATTGCTCGACTCAGGAAACTGGGAGAGGGTTGGGTGTCACGGACTGAGCTCATTATTAGTGCAGTTTTAGAAAACAAAATACACTGTGCTTCTTTTTAAAGTATTTGAGTTTCCCAAACACAAGCTTATGTTACTATTACCTCACCCTCCTGCAGGATATGATTTTCAGTATTTACATCACTTAAATCATATATTGAAAAATTGTAAGGTAAGTTATACAATTAAATCTGTAAGTCATTGCACTCCCTTGAATGCACAGCTGAACCCTGAATCTTGGCTCCATTACCCACATCTAAATTAGAGATGCTAAGATGCTAAAAGAATGTTATATGATAAGTTCTTTAACTTGGATGTGAGATTATTAAAACAAAACATTTAATCCCCATCTTAGATGAAGAAGACAAATACTTTCTTTATATGATAGATAATGTGTTTTATACATTTATTATAAAATGGTACCAAAATAGTGAAAATTGTGCATTGATATTACCTAGTTCATAACTCCAATATGTTTAACTGTGTTTTGAGACTACCTAATATGTAGCACCAATATGTTTCATAGCCATGTACAAGAAGTGAAGGAGACACACACCTGAGGTGACCCCGGCTCCGCCATGGGCAACGGGTGAGTCAGGAAAAATGTAGGAAGTGGTTGATGAACAGGGAGGAGCCACAGAGGCGTATGTCATGACAGACCAATGTCTGGTAGAGCAAGAGAATGAAATGTTATACATCACAAGGGAAAACGATGAAACACAAATCAGATGCAGAGAAAAACTGGCTAGTGGACATAGAATCTTCATTGTTTGGTAACTTGATGAAGAAGGATGGTTTATAAAAAGAAGGGAAGTTCCTACACTGGTCCTACTGATTCCTCCATGGAACATGATGGTGACTTTCACTAAGGAACATGCCTGAAGAAATAGCAATGTCTGACTGTTCTTGAAATGCCTCGAACACCGCTGTTCCTGCCATCATCACATATTACCAATGCTTCGCAAGAAAGTTTCTTAGAATAGTAAGTGTCCTGGTTGGAGATTGCCAATGTTTGCTGTTTAGATAGGTATAATTAAAAGTCACAGAAATGACAGAAAATAAAAGCAAAGAAATGATATAAAATTATAAATACATGAATAAAGTAACAAATGGTAAGATAATAACTTTAAAATTGTTTAAATACATTAAATTTTTCAACTCATTAGTTTAAGAAGAATTAAAAGAGAAATACTTCAAGTATCATAGAAAAACTTTCCAAGTAAGTGGAAACACATTCAATATGAGATATAAGACTCATACTATAGCTTAATAAAAATAGCATTGTATAAAGAGAAAAATATAAGGATGAGTTGAGATTACTATTAAATATAACATGTTAAATGACAACATCAAAAGTTTGTAAAATGAACTAGCAAACAAAAACATGTATTCCTATTTGAGTGAATTGAGAAAACAGAAGAGTCATTCACTCAAAATTAGTAATTGGAGTGAGGCTATAATCATAGAAAATGGTGTTTGGAAACAACTATGTGTAACTGTATTTCTGAAAGCTTGACAACTCACGTGAAAAGGACACATTTCTAGAAATGTATAATTTAATAGCCAGACCAAAAATGCCAACATAAAAGGAGTCAATTTTGAAATCAGCTTCACCAGTTCAAAACATGCTTGAGCAACTTTCAGCAGAGCATCTCTGAAAATGCTAGGGACTCTTATGAAACACTCTTTTCACTTGAAAATCAGAGGCAAGAATGATTCCCGAGACCATGTGGCATTCCCAAATAAAAGACCATTGGAAACTTCAATCAACCTCTTAACTAGTGTGAACATCAAATCACCAATTAAAATCCTTCCTATACAGGAAAATGCCAGCTTCAATACATTATTGATGTGTTGTATCAAACATAACAAAAATATTTTAAATTTTATATATGTATTGAGTTTCACAGGTAACAAAGAACTAAGCTATTTCCCAATTCAGATTATAAGTCTACAATTCAGAATATTAGGATGAGAAAGAAAGAGTTACACACTAGCAATCTTCTTTAGAAAGGTAGATGCAGAAATACTCAGAGAAACATTACCAAATAATTGTCATCATTCATAAATTAGATGATAATATTATTTGGTCACTAAATTCATTTGGCCTAAAATCTTATGACACTGAACAAAATAGCAAAAATAATTATGGCAATAAATGTATGTAAGGTATTTGTCAAAGTTCAAGAGACTGAAATCAAAGAAATTATCTTCATAGGAGGAAGGAACATATTTTATATAATAAGCAATCTCCATTATCACATATGAGTTCAAATTTTCAAAATTCTTTCTTACCATCATGTCTTCAACCTGAAAAGAAGAAAAAAACGCATTTTACGTCAACATTATTACACTGCTCTTTGCATCATTAGAACAAACATAAGAAAATACCCAAACAAATAAAGTTAAGATAAAAATAAAGAAAATAATTATTTCATCATTTGTGATTTATTTTCATTATCTACAAAAAATTAAAAACACATGGCATAGAAAATACAAAAGTATTAAAGAAATAATTAAATTTAACAATGGAATTTAGTAACTGGATAAAAATCATTTCCAAATGTGTTCACCGAGTATTAGGTTTTTTTTTTAGAGTGTACAACACACAGGTTTCAGTAGCTTCAAAATGAGTTACCTAGATATATAAATATGTATGACTCACACAGTTATGTGACATTATCCAAAGCTGCTGAAGTAACTTTAAATATATGGGAGTTGCCAGACTGATGCATCAAATGTTTCAACATTCATAATGGTGTCAATTCTCCAAAAATAATCTATAAATTTAATGTGATTCAAATTTAAATGCCAACATGTTTATATAGCAGTTGACAGTCTACTTAAAAATTTGGTTGGAAATGCAAAAATGTCATGGGTAACTAAACATTCTCAAGGGGAAACTTAAGGTAAGGTAGACTTGTTCGAAATTTTCTCAAGCTTTCCGGTTAAAGCCTTCTGAGAAGGATGCTAATATAAGGCTAAAAAAGTTAGACATTGAAAAGAACATTGTTATGCAAAATTAGGTTATGACACATGAAAATAGGTGAAAGTAAAGAATTCAATGACTTATTCTAAGACAGATGACAGGTAATGTTGAGAGAAAACTGATCCCTCTTGAATAACAAAATTGTCTCAATTTTACTCACATTAACTAATAATAAATAAAAATCTTTTAAAAAAAGTGAGAGAGAAAACTAACTTATACCATGGTTCATATATACCCCTAAAAACCAGTAAGGCAACTATAGTAACCTATTGAGTAGTTTAAACTTTCTGTCAAAATATAAAACAAGATGCAAAGTGTTAAGTTTGTATAGAATGTAATTAATACAGCTGATGTAATAGAGTTTCTGCACTGCCACTCCAGGCCTGATTTCTTACACTTTGCTTTGCTTAGTGGGGATGAAGGGCATGGAAAATGTGTACCATTATGCATTCGTGGAGGTCAACACACCACACTGTGAGTCAGTTCTTTACTTCATTCCAGTCATTGCTCTTTGCATCTCAACTCTGTACCTTATGCTTGCTAACAAATGCTTCTATCCTCAGAATCATTATATTGGCCCTACAGCCTACGTGTTAATGTTTCATTCTCTATGCCTTTCAAAAATTGTTGTTAGCAATTTCATATAGCTTTGATTTCTTTTTTTTTTTTCATATAAAGGAACTATCACTCAAAATGATGAAATGCTCTAGACAGGATGGGTACTCAGGAGAGCCATGGTTAGAAGGCTAGAAGTTAAGTAGAAAAAAAAATCAAAGCTGGATGAAGACCATGGGACAAGCTGCAATAAGGGCTGCTCTCAGTAAAGGTCCCAGATGGGAGTTAGGGGGTGTGGAGGCATTGGAGGGGAAGGGGGATGGGGCAGGTAATTCTGACAAACACCTGGCGATTCTTTCATGATGTGCAGACAAGAGTAGACACATCATTAGGTAAAGAGGTGTCCACACCTAGTTCTTAAAGGACTAAGGGAGAGAAGAGTGATGTGGAGGGTATATTAGTGGTCTTCACAAAAGGTGGGGTGCAAAATTTCAAAACAGGCAGGCAGACTTAGAAACAGGGAACAGAACTGCTGGAGGGATGCAATCTTCTCTGCTGTGTCTTATTCCCCTACTCACCCTTTCTCTTACTGGCCCCAATCAAAACAACCCAAAGTAGGTTTAGCTAACAGAGTAGGTGGGTGTGACTTCTGAATCAACTCATTCTCAACAAGAGACATTAACTAATTGGAGAGGAGGAAAAAGTCAGGAATGATCAACACACTCCAGCACCCAGGACTTGCAAACTTGTATAACAAAGATGCTTCATGCTATCTTCCTACCAACATATAACAAGGCACTGACCAGAAAATATTGCAGGGAAATAAGTACAATGAGAAATGTAGTTTCATAACAAATGCAATATTAGTATTATGTCAACTATGCATCAAGAAGCAACCTATGTTGGGGAAGGTTTGTTTTGACTCACAGTAAAGAATGGATAGACTCCACATGGGTTGAAACGTATGATGGCACAGACATGAAGAAAATGGACATGTTGTGCCTACAGGTTGCAGGAGGGAAAGGACAGTCAGGAAATAGAACCGGATTATAACATGTCAAGACTGGCTCCTGGCAACCTACTTCCTTCAGGTTCCACAACTTTCCCCAAAAGTGCCATCTGCTAGGAACCAAGTGTTCAAACACCAGAGTCTATGAGGGACATTCCAAACAAACTATAACACATGGCTTCACTTCTCAAAAGTCCTCCAGGAAATTTCACTGTATGCTTATTTCACAAAATGAAAACCATTTGTGAAAATGTTAGTATTTGGCCAAAGGACCATAATGAGGTCATATGTAGTTTCAATATAAAACTAACCTGGCTTCCTGAAATATAACCGTGTTCAAATATCAAGACTTGTGATTCTTATGAAATTAATTTCTTCATTTTCCTTTATCCTCCCTTACCCAGCACACATACACACACACACACACACTTGAGCACACAAACATACATATATACAAGCACATGCTTGCACATTTACAGGCACACACACAAATGCACACACATGCATTCACACACACATACACACATGCACATATATACACATACACACACATGCATTCACACACACATACACACATGCACATATATACACATACATACAAATGGACACATACACAGTGTTGAGTTTGTTGATTTTGCAGTAGCTTTAAGAGGAAGAATTTAAGACAGGGAAATGGAATGTTACTGCTCATAATACTTAAAGCTTTCATGGAATTAAAGACACCATGCATCCACAATGCATCCAGATTCAACAATTCTTCATGCTTCCCCTCTTGAGTGTACAGAGAACACGACAAGAAGTAATGGTAAGAACCTATTGGTTGATTTCCATGCCTTGCTGTTTTGCTGTGTGAATAACCTTAGGAAATAGGTCATCTGCACAATCTCCACTATATATCAAATGGAACTTATGGACTTTCCTGACTCAGAGTTATTTCCGTCAAACCATGACATCACAGTATCACTTTCTTCATAACACATAGGACATCTGAAATTATCTTCATTTTCTCAGACAGGTATAATGGCAAAGACCCATAATCTCTTCACTTAGGGAGTTTGGGGAAGGAGGATCATAAGTGGGTGTCTAGTCTCAGCTGAATTATGAGCCTCTGAAACACAAGAAAATAAGGCAGCAGAAAAGCAGACAGAAGAAAAATAAAACGATCTTAGTTATATAGACTTTTAATTCCTATCCACTGATTGCTAGCTCTTTGAGAGAAATATATTAGGTTAGGGATGAGTTGCCGCAGAAACTCCTGTACCTTGAGGACAGTCTGGGATATCATAGTCACTAGCTTGTTCGCAGATATCTGATGCAATATATATGCTTAATATATGATAGCAATGGATGCTTATACTTTATATTCTAGTGAGGAAGAGTTACGAATAGTTTATTTAGTCAGTCTACACTCTCTGTGGTGTGATTAGATTCCCAGAATTATCTCCAGCATTAGCCTTCACCTAACCAACATTCTTCCTACCCTGAGACACAATCCTGTCCACACTTAATCTCTTGTCACAATCCCTTGGAACACCCTTTCTTATGTGTCCCATGAATGACAGCCATTTCAAACAGTCTGCTACTGGTTAAGCATCTCTGTCCAGATCCTGGTAGCAGAGCTGTTTATCATCTCCACACTCTTCCTTATACACCCCAACCATGACTCAGAAACAGGGGACAGTAGCAGCTAACAATGCCTTATAGTTAAATCAGCCAATTCAACAAGCTGCCCCTCTGAACTGACTATTTGTCTGAATTAACTGGTCAGCTAAAAAAGATTTGGCCACCGTATGGCATGAAATGCACTTTGATGCCAAACACTGTAATTTTCAAATCACTTTTACATGTAATTTCATTTAATTTATACTATTATTATAAAGTTATAACGACTGAAGCTATTGTAACTAGAAATGTCCCAAGCCATCATCTCTCTCAGTTTCTTTATTCCTAGCATGATGGTGGAGGCAATGACACCACAGTGCTGATTTGAATTATCTCATTCTTTTGTAGAAAAATTAATATAGTTTTTAAATTAACTTTAAAATTGACTTTGACCAGCCAGTGTTTCTCTGTCTCAGTGATATTGTAACCTGTGTCAATCACTGAGACACATAATACTCTATCCTATTTGGGGGTGGATTTGAGAACTATATTCTCAGAATATTGTTTAAATTAAATATGGAAAGAAAAATGTAAATTAGAAAACTTTAAATATGAAGATGCAGCAACATTGGCAGTTGTCATCCATGTGTTATCTTCTATTTGAAGACATGAAAAAGGCACAGATCTCGCTTCATATTCCACAAACTCTGATACAAAGCTTGACATGTGCTGAAATGTCAACTCTACCAACGTCAGTCATGAGTACTCTCCTTGGGAGTCTATTCTATTCACTTTTCAGATCTGTGTTCCTTCTGGATACAGTTTGAAAAGCTCCAGAAAATATTCATAACCAACCGGTACCTATTAATTTCCCCCAGAAATTTATTTCATGTCTTTGTGGAATATTTTCAGAAAAGTACAAGTAGTTAGACACAAGATTTTTTCAAAGACAGGATCTCTCTAAGTAGTTTTGGCTGTCCTGATATTCACTAAGTAGACTAGGCTGGTCTGAGTGCTTAAAGGTGTGTGGCACTATGCCCAGCACTTACAAGAACTTATGTCAACTGTTTTACTCAATATTCTATCCAGGAAAGCAGAAAGGAACTTCAGGCAGCAACAAACACTGAGGTTAAATCACGGAATCCTGGAGGCATGAGTTGAGGATATGGTCACAGGGACAGCATCTGTGTTCTGGAAAGCTCTGTTTTTTCGTGTGAGCTCAGAGATTTCAAGGAATCTACTATTGATGGAACTACAGTCATGAATGTAGAAAGAAGTGGTCTGCTTCCCCAGACTGTTCTGACCCATGTGATAAAATATCTCCTCAATTTGGGGAGAATTAGTTTACTCTGAAGGGCTTAAGTGTTAAAGAATATTACCTTGATAATCCAGGTGCAAATAGGTACCTCGCCTGTTTCAGTGTTTGAAACACTGACATGTTTGCTTGTTTAGTTGTTGTTCACAATCCTCCCTAGTATCAGCCTGCACACACACACACACACACACACACACACACACACACGCACACGCACACGCACACACACACACACACACACGCGCACACACACACACACACACACACACACACACACCCCTATAAGACTTCAAGATGCTACTATCATATCTTTTAATTCTTCCTAGTATCTTTCTGGGTACATAGCAGCAGTTCAATTAGTAGCACAGATAGAAGATAATGAACTCTTTCAATTAGAGTTTATGAATGTTGAATTTTACCTTATGTGTGCTTTTGGTAAAATCATGAAACCAGATTATTTTTTCATAAAGAGAGGGACATTTGTTCATTTGCTCATTTAAAATTACCAAGCATTAAATTTAAAATAAAGACGGGCATTAAGGCAGATCTCACATTGTGTGATGGAGCTCAAGGATACTCTGTGAGAGCAGAATGTGCAAAACAAGTCACAGCATCTTCAGGAAATATCTGTTTCCCTTTGTTGCCCCAGAAGAGCATCTGTCTGAGCCCGAGAAAGCAACACAACTCACACTGAAAATTCACTGCAGCAGTACTGTGCTTCTCAGCCACTGTCATTATGAAAGGCCTCCAGGTGATCAGCTCTCGGCCTCTTTCAGGCAGGAAATTGTTCAGGTCTTTTTGACAGATTTAGAAACAGAGAACCAATAAATTCATCTGCAACCTCAGAGACTTATCTGTCAGTTGCAGACTGACGGGCCCTTTGTTTTGCTTTGCTTTGCTTTGCATTATCCTGAGGCACTGATGGCTGCTAATAATTGGGACATAGAAATAATCAAAGAAGAGGCACAAACAGCATCACGTATTAGAGGACCGGATCAGATGCCCCAAGCGTCATTGTTCTCATCTCCAGTAATATGCATCAGTTTATACAATATGTTGCTTTCAAATACACCTGTCAGAAAATATCAGAACAAATTGATATTAGTATTCTGATGGCCACTTGTTCCACCAAAGGGGAATACACACAACATAGTAAAGAGCAAATACCTACCCAAAAAATGGCATCATTTTAACACATGCTTATTTACCAGAATTATATTATTATATATGAACTATCTATGAAATTCTAAATAACTATGTGTGAGATCAAGTTGGAAGTGATTTTATTTATATTCCATAAGTACAGAAGTGACAGAAATGTACTGTCTTTCTGGATATAACCATGAAACAGAAAAAACTGCAAGAGGAAGAAATGGAGGAAGTGGGGAGAGTAAGACTGGACTTTCTGAAATTCTTCATCAATGGCTTTGCTAGCTTTTCGTCACTATCTCATTCAGGTCATATAAACATTGTATCCCACACATGCATTTTGAAACACAGTGTTCTTCACATTCATGATCTGAAACATGAGAGTGAAACACTTGATTGTCTATTGATTTAAAGGCTACATAGTTGCAAAACTTGTTTAATTATTGAAAATTCAGGATCTTGGGTTTCTTTTTTAAAACTCTGAGAAACAATAGTAGAGGTTTCTCCATTGATTTTACATTGGCTGGCAGTATACAAACTTTCTATTTAATCAACATGTGAGCACAGTAGCCCATCTATGAAATTTTCCTTTTGTGGCAGATTTTTAATGTATTATCTGATCCCATTGCTACAATTAAATGAAAAGAAAAATCTCTATTAAAATGATCTCCCTTTTCATTAAAGGCCATGACAATGAGTAGGGGACTCAGGGAATCTCCCTTGCCTTATTTTAAGGTTTCTTACTTGGGGTCAATTCAGTACAAACGAATGAAATAAGCAAAGTTAGGTCTGATTGGCTTCTTCTCTGAGGTGCATTTGGAGACAGGCCATGCTATGCCAGTGAGCTCAATGCAGCACCCATTTCCCTTTAGAACAGCCTATCCAGGCTTTTGGTTTTCAAAGCAGAGTGAGTCAAAGGATATTTGGAGGAATATGGCTGTGGGCCCTCCTCACGACAGCTGGCAGGATGCCACAGAACACTGTCCCAGTCTTCAGTTGGTAATGAGAAGATTACAATTTCTTATTGGAACCACATTCAAAGCTACAGCTGCACTGTGCTCTGTGAATAAGATCCTTGCAATGGTTTTGCTCTCAACTGAAAGCCAAGGGAGCATCCATTTAACCAAAGTCAAGTTAAATCTCTGCCAACATTAGTTTCTTCTTTCCTTTTCTTGCAGCTGCCACAGGAAACTCTTCAGAATTTCTGCAGGAGCCTGACCTCCTTCCTGTCTTATGGGTCAGTGCTGAGTCAGATGCTCCTCATTGTCCAGGCAACCACAGGGAAGGTAGATTTACCGTGATTTACCCAGTTCAGAGCACTCATTTGGCAACCCATCAACCCCCCAAAACAGCAATAGCAGATACTGAAAGAAAACCCAAACAGAAGACAAACACTGAGTCAGGACAACAGCAAACAGAAAAATCATTTGATCTTGAAAAATCTATCACCTCTCTGAAGTCTTTTGAAAGGTTTATAAATTATTCTATTTTTTGAGTCAACTTCCCTTTGCATCTTTGAACAACGTTCCATAAATATGAGTTAAATTTAGCATCCTCTTACCAACTTCTAATCATGCTTTTACATCTTAGTTGCTAGGCAGCACTCCAAACCGCAGCCCTTTTCTGATTTCGCACTTTATGCCTCAACCTGCTAGTCCATGTCTGATCTCCTTGAAGCCTTGCTCATTAATATTTAGAATAAAAGCATCACTAGTTAAGATAGCCTTTTTCCAGGTTCATGCCATCCTTGATTAATCAGGAAGTGAACTGTAGTAAAGCTATTTGCCTTGGGTCAATGAATTGTAAATTTGAGAGATGTATTTCCTCAAATACTTCTTTTCTGGCTTCCACCCCCTTAGTTACTGGCTTCGGTCACTATTGCTCTCCCCGGGTCCATATGGTTGCAAGCAGAGGTCACTCCCAACTCTATCTATGATGTTGTTGTTGGTCATTAACAGAAATTTATGAAACTCATTATTACCAGGGTCCCCTCATAAGTTCCATGGGTTGAGAACATTCTTTGATTATTAAAGTTCTCTTAGTGAACTCAACAAAGAGTTTTCATACTTTACCATTTTTAAAGCTAATTTGTATATATTTTTGCATCTTTTTGTCCATCTGCATGTGAGAATGGGTACCTGAAAAGAATAAGAGAGAGCACTGCATTCTCTTGAGCACCACGCATCGGCAGTTGCGAGCTTTCCAGTATGGGCGCCTTTAACGGATGGTCCACATCTACATGTGAGTAGATTAAAAGCATAGATCTTTAGGAAAATGACACAATTTCTTATAAGCCAGATGACTAAAACAAACACAGAATTTCTTTACCTCAAAGTTTCCACTGGTTTTCAACAGTCGCATTGTCCTTTATAAGTACTTACAGGGTCTCACTGGGCAGTAAGATATGAGTTATTCAGGGCTGAGTCTCATTGAAGACTCTGTGTTCTCCTCCAGACTCACATCACCATGGGGAGGACTAGATTTGTGAGCCTATGAGATTTGTAGAGGCATCTTCTTCAATGGCATGAGGAAGTGTCCCTACCCTTAGAAAACCAAGGTACTGTGAAAAATTCACATGGTCAGGTAATCCCCATCCAGAAAATTTGCCTTTCATATTAAACACAGCTGTTTTAAATAATCGTAAAGCCAATGTGCCCTGTCTATGCTCTTAACCAAAGATGATAAGGTTAATAATGACAGAGGAAGGGAATCACATTCTATATTCTAAAGCCTAACCCAAAAGGCAACCTGCATTTCCATTTTGTTTTCAGTCTTTAGGCTAGAAATTTGGGATATCTGCTCCTAGAGCATTAAATTTGGAAGTCATACATGTAAATATATTAAATAAATACTGTGGGTGTGCAAAATAACAACCAAGGCGTACGACAACTCAGCAGAAGAGCATATTAAACCAGTGTCATAGACAAGGAAACAGAGATCATGAATTCTGGAATGAGGTATGTATTTCAAATTGGAAGCTTCAAAAACAAATAAAATTTAAGGGAATAGAAAATAAAATTAGGAAGTAGTCAATCTCATGAGGATATACAGAAACAATTGAGATTATATGAAATTTTGGCGATTTCTCATAGGTTATAATTTATTTGAGTACAGAAAATAAAAAAAATCGAAAAATGGAGAAATATTTTGTTGAGAATACTAAATATCAAACTATAACTGTGAACTGAAGCAGTTTGGGAGTCTTAGGAAGAGGGATTTCTATGTTATGTCACCTTGATAACCATATGAAAGATAGCTTCACATGGAAAAGGAGTTGTTCTGATAGAGCACATCATTATTCAGGCCAACCATGAAGGAGGAAGGAGTACCCAGAGCAGCATCAGATGGGGAAAAAGGAGAATCATGATAAATTGAGGGTGAAAATGGCAATTCTCTATATGACTGCTAGATCTCTGGGAAGAGTCCAGATAAGCTTTTCCTCTTAAAAGTAGGTCCTTAGTGTTTATAAGAAGTTAGAGGGAGAATAGGAGACTTTTACCAGATTGAGGTTGGGAAAGAATGATTCATTTCATTTAGGAAATATGACCTTGAGGTCCTGGTGAAGTAAATAACAAACAATTCAATGGGTAGTTTTATTTATAAAAGAACACACACACAGGCATAGGAGAATACTTGCAGATTGCAAATATGAGCTAACCTACATTACAATGCCCAGAAAGGATACATGACATAGTATCATAAGGCAATAATTGAATGAAATGAGAAAGAAGGAACTAGATGCTTCGAAGCCATTAAAAACCCAATAGTGTAATAATAAGGGGAAAGTAAGATAGAACAGGTTTGAGAGAAGCACATGGGAATGTCAATAGCACTATTTAAGACTACAGTAGAATAAGATGAAGAGCAGAAGCTCTTGGTCATTAGCTATTGTAATTGAGTCATTGAGAACCTTTATTAAAGTAATTTAATAGAGTTTGGGAGAAAGAAAACCACTTGAGGTTGTCTGAGCAGGAGGTAAAAAGATAGAGACATAAACACCAACTCTCCTTCAAGAACCTCCATCAAAGACTAAAACGTTTACATTGTAGATGAGGCACCAATTTTAAGAAAAGTAAAGATCCTCTTGGGATGTGTTACTTTTATATCAGTGAGTCTATAGAAAGAGACAGAAGCATATTAAAATAATAGTTTATGTAAGAGATCAAAAAAGAAAGGATGAGAACCAGAAACAAATACAACATAATGGTTTCATCTGGGACCCCCCCAGAAACATCTCTCTCTAAGACTGAATGAAAGTGTTAGGGCTGTGATCCTGCTTGGGTGGAATTCTACACAGATTGCTAGATGTAGTTAATTTTTATTAAAATTAAAGGAAGATCAGGGATAGCATCATACTAATACTCGATTAAATATGTTCTAAAATAAATTACGAAAGAGCTATAGAGAAAAATACAATGATTCACTGAAGACTCGGTGTCCATCCTAGCTAACATCTTACATCTGTGAACAAAACAAACACACCCATAGAGTTTTTAAACCAAAGCAGATCAGTTAGACTCAAGATCACTTTTGAGGTAACACACTTGAAATGACTCCAGTTTCAAGGTGTATGTTCCTCTGCAATTGCATGCCATCCTATTGACTTGGGAGCAAAACCTGCACATACCTGGAGCTCACCTGATTGATGATTTCAAAGCCCAACAATAGACTAGATGCTAGTATTTAAAAGATCCCAGTTTTGATGTTCACGAACAAAAAGTGTCAATATGAACACTACCTCCTTTGAAAAATCTCTTTCAGTTCTTTCTTTATATCTACCTGGAATCCATTTTGTGATCCAAACCTACCAGAGATGTTCAGAAAGTCTGAATTTTACTGTAATCTCCCATATTGATTTCTTAATAATTGTCTTCACATGCAAAATCTCTCCCTTCCTTCAGCCGTAGAATACCAGTACTCAGGGGACAGAGACCAAAGAATTGTTAGAAGTTAGAGCCAGCCTGATATACATACCAAATCTAGGAAACCCTATAGGAAGATTTTACATTAAAGTACAAATGATAAGTTAATTAACTTAAAGTGGTACCCATGTTTAAAAAATTATTTTAAAAACCATATTTTAAAATAATATTGAAATTAGGCTAATTCATAATGGAATTTTGAGTTCTTGACACTACTTAGGATTCTGACTGCACTTGATATTAGAGATTTAGGGGGAAATTGTTACATTGAGATTGGGAAAGTGTGGATTTTTCCTTGTAGAAAAGTCTTTTCAGCCTCCCTCATATACCTACATCTGACTCTCACAAATTCCTGGCTCTACCTTTGTGCTGCCTTAGCATCTTTCCTAATGCGATTTACAAGGAGAGAGGCACTGAGCTCTGCGCTGCGATAGAGAGTTGCCTGAGGAGCCAACTACTCCTCCACTTCAGAAAAGTTGAATAATTCCCATGAAAAATGAGTTCTTTCTGTTTTGATTAAGAAAAGTCCAACTGAACCCACCTATACGCATTTATATCAGCTTTACACGGAATGCCATGGTTCAAATTCACAGCATTCCTGTAGAAGAAATTCCTGTTCTCTTTTCAGCAGAGTAAGGCATTTTCCCACTTGTTTCCTTCCCATGCCATAATCTCATTTTAAGATTTCCTGAAAATCACCTTTATTTGTTCATTTATTAGCCTGTGGTGTGTGTATGTGTGTGTGTGTGTGTGTGTTTATTGTAGCCTTCTTCTATAACTTCTCCAGTGACCAACATTATATATATCTGTCATGTCCATTCACTTATTCCATTGTAGGTTGCTATATGAATATAGATGAACATTTTAGTGATGCTGTATGTATGTTCATATACAACACATATAATTATATTCTAATAAGAAATTAGAATCTATTTTTGAATGCCATATTGCATTGTATCTTTCTTGGGAAATCTTATTTTCCACCTTTTAAAGCTAGTTGATATTAAAGGTATTAAATAACATCGTTTTAGTTTTCTGTAACTTTAGGGGTTATTTCTGCTTTCCTTTTTCAGGATTCTCTGCTTAATGAGAATGGCATCCATAGTGATTTCACTGAACTGTGTTCACAAATGAATTCACATATATAGGCAAAGCTTACAGTAGAGCACATTGGAAGTGCTCATTAGGTATGAAATATTTTTGCATTAAGTAATTTGCTACAATGTAATTGTATCTTTGGGGGATGGGTTCTTAAATTATAAATAAACTTGTAATATAGTTGTTCTTGAAGTGTGACTTCTAGAAAGCACTGTTAATATAAAATGTAGAAAACCTCGAATACTTCTTGAATCTCAATTTTCTGTTTTCTTTCTACAATAGTTAACCAATCTTCAATGCATTTCCATTTCTTTAAAACTTAAGATAAATATATAATGATGAGCCAAATGCATATTTTGTTTACTGACTCATAGTTGCCTGAATTATGAAGCTATGATGATGTTAAATGTAAGTAAATATCAATTTTTTCTATTAAAAACCAACCCACTATTATGGGTTTTAATAACATAAAACTGCTTAGGTTTTCACAAAATGGAACTTGGAAATGTTCCTTATTTACTCGAGTAGCACTTTTCTTGGTTTAATTAAGCATTACAATTACCATCTGTTTTCAGAGTTTGCAGCAAATCATAAATTAATAACATTAATGATAGCAGGAGAAAAGTAATAATGAAACATTCATATTTATTAAGGGCTATACTACACAGTGCAAATGCAGCCTCTATTATACTTTGAAAGCTGTTTGTCCCAGCAACTTCCTTGCCATTGGGCTTTATAATTCTAAAGCTTAAACTCCTCCAATTCCATTTATTTGTCTTCTGTTTTATCACTTATTTGCCCTCGTGGTCTTGATTCTATAATCAGTCCAGGCAATTCCAATAAAAAAAAAAAAGAACAGGTTTAGACTCTTTTCAGAAAAAATAAAAATGTATGTATAAGGTAAAGTTTCAACCTGTCAAATTAACATTTGAAGCCATAAAGCCATTTTTATCATTTAACACATAGCATAATATTATCGACATTAAACACACCTAATTTTATGCTCATGTCTATGATATTCACAAAAGGAGACCATCCTACTCTAACCTTCTTTCAACTAGCCCATAGCTAATTGCACAGCGGATTCTGAGGACAGATAAACAAGGTCGCCGTGACAAACCCTCCTGCCTCCAAAGTAGTCCTTTTTTCCTTGTGAAAGGAATATGTGTTTCTCTGATACAGCTAAGACCAAGTTGGAACAAGAACAGGAGTTGGACTTTTGCAGACCAGTGTTTGTGTTTAGTTTTGTTGGTGGTATTGTTATTGTTGCTCCTGCAATTGATGTTTATGTGGCAAAAACAAGAGACTTTAAATTGCGTAGTTGAAAAGAGCAGAAGTGCCTTCTTTCACAGTTGTACCACGTTGATATCAGAAATAACAATAAGAACCATGTTGTCTCTGACATTGCTGGGGAAACCAGCACACACACACACACACACACACACACACACACACACACACACACACACACAATTTGCTTACCTCCTAGTTCTACTGGAGACATTTGTAATTCCTTGATCACAAATGCACCAGCCTCATTTATGCTATCTCATTCCTGCGTTTGTCTATATCTTAAAATTTTACTATAGTTACATATCAAATTGGTTATAGTCCAAAAAACCTCTTCACAACTAATAGCTTCTCTGATTTCTCAATAAGGATATTTTTGAGAGTCCCACGAGGACATCAACTGGGGGAGGGTAACTATTCAACTGGCAATAGAAATAAATCCAAATATAGAGTAATGAAAAATATAGGGACTGTTTTGGTGAGGATGTGGTCTTTTCTCACCAACCAACACAGCCAACACCAGACATTCTAAAGTATTTACTCTAGGATGCTCTAGTGGTTGGCTTAAGTGTTTACTTATTTTATTTTATATTTTTGGATAGGTTGTCTTCATGTCTCTCCATGAACCTGTACACAATACCCTAGCATTCCTCTACCCTGGGGCATCAAGCCTTCACAGGACCAAGAGCCTCCGTCCCATTGATACCAGATAAGGCCCCTCAGCTCCTCCAGTCCTTCCCCTAACTCCTCTATTTTGGTCCCTGTGCTCAGGCCAATGGGTTGGCTGCTAGCATCCTCATCTGTATGGGAATGTATCTGGCAGAGCATCTCAGGAGACAGCTGTCTATATCAGGCCCCTGTCAGCAAACACATCCTGGCATCTGCAATAATGTCCTGGCTTGGTGTCCACATGTGTGATGGATGCCCAGATGGGGCAGTTTGAACTTTCCAGTGTTTACCCCTAGAAATGAAGTTACAGAGTGTTGTAAGTGGTCATGTAGGTCACTGCTAATCTATCCTAGGTATTCTAGAAAAGCAGCCAGTGCTCTTTACCAGTGACTACTCTACCCAGCTGAGTAATGGCAAGCTGGTACAGCTAACATCACCTAGAGAAAGATACTCAGTGAGAGATTGTCTAGATCAAGTGGGTCTGTAGTCATATCTGTGAGGCAATGCCTTGGTTGTCTTTTTGATATAGGAAATCAATCTGAAAGCATGTAGCATCTATCTTTAGGTCTCGGCTTTGAACTGTAGGAGACTAGAGGAAGTTACCTGCTCATTCGCCATAAATGCATTATTTGTGCTTCTCTGCCCTTGACTCTGGACATCTTGTGACTGACATCTTCAAGTTCATGGCTTGACTCTCCTGCCATGGCAGACCATAAACTGGAATTATAAGCTATAGTAAATCCTTTGTTTCTTAAATTGTTTACTGTTATACTATTTTATCACAGCAAAGAAAATGAAAGTGGGACAAGGGGGACTGCGTTGGTTTCTTCTCTTAGAAGCTGGAAAGCTTAGGAATGAGAATCGCTAGATGAATCTTGAGTCAAAGAAAAAACATGTTTTTTTTTTCCCAGTCTATGCTTTACCTTTTTGTGTGTTTATTTATGATGTTCTCATTTTACAAATTTTACGTGTTTGAATAAAGATCACATTTGCACACAATAGCCTTGCCTGTTTCCTTGATTGCAAACATTTTAACCTTTAGCAAGAGTTAGGATCTACAGAGCTAATCACTGGAAACAAAAACAAGTGATCAAGGCAGGACCTGTGGAACGAGATCCAATTTCTACTCCCTAAATCTTTGTCAGGAATTTCCTAATTTTTCTCCTTCCAAAACTTTATAACTAATCCATGTGTGGGCATCTCGATTTTCAGGCAAAGCGGAAACAGGTAAGCCCATGCAACTTCTTCCTAACAGAAGAATCTCAGTTTTTCCTATGGTTAAAATAGGTCGATTATTGAGTTCTAAGTCAGTTAGATAAGAAGAAGAAGTTAGGATGTGTTACTGCCGAACAGAAAACTATAGGTATCTGTAGTGGAAAACATTAAAAAAACTTGAGGAAAAGACTTCGAAGAATTGAACCATAAATTATTTATGTTGGGAAGATACGTTTAACCCAACTTAAGCACTAAACAATATGTACAATTAATAAAGCAGTATGTTATCTAGTAATATGTATGCTTATATTTTATGTGTCAGTAAAATATATTCTGTTTAAATTAAAAAATAAAACAAAGGGGCACTTCTGGTGAAATTAGATAGTCTATGTAGACTACCTCCAACTGGATTTAGCACATTCTTATAACTTCTTCTGTGAATCTGGAGTTGCTTATATACTTGTTGTTTTGATTTTGATCCTTGACCATATATCCTAAAAAGTCTCTGTACCCTTCAGTTAAGCAAGGATGATCTGGGAAAGATCAAGGATGATCTTAGCTGCGGAAATGCCACTATCAGAATGGCCTGTGGTCAAGTCTAAGTGGCATGTTCTTGTTTACTGGTTGATGATGACTTCAAGTAATGCTAGCACTATCATGGTTGGTGTAAGAAAACAATCTGGCCAAACCATGAAGAGCCAGTCAGGAAGCTGTGTTCTTCCGTGATCTTTGCTTCTATTGCTTCTTCCAGGTTCTTGCTTTGAATTCCTGCCTTGACTTCCCTCAATGAACTGTGATGCACATGTAATCCCATTTCTCACCAAGTTCTTTTGGTTATGGTCTTTATCGGTGGAATAGGGAACACTAGGAAAGTGTCCATGACAGTATGCCCATGGGCTGTGGAATGGGTGACAATACAAATAAAGGTAAGAGCATTTAAAGACAAATTTGAATGTGTTTCTCTGGAATCCATGTATTTGTATCTGCTGAATGATGAAAATTTCTCAGTGTCTTAAAAATTGTTCAGTCTCTAGGTTCCTCAGCAGTAAGCCAGGCAATGTAGGTCAGAAAACCATGTGGAGGAATGACAGTCACTTTACAGTGCTGAGAAATTGAAGTGAGATAAGAGAGAACTAAAAGCAAAGTACAGCTTTAAATAACAGAACTCTTCCAAGGGTCTGAGTCCCTTCTACCAGCAGCCACCGCCAACCTCTGAACATCCCAGCCAGTGTGGACTCACTAGCGAGTCACCCACTCAAGATTCATCTCACTGTCTGCTGGGTGATACCCAAACCTTTCAGGGCCTAGGAAGGAGCTTTCAGATCCAAATCATTACACTGATTATGTTTATTTGGTGACAAATGGATATAGCTTCTGGATAATTTCAGCAGCGCTTAAGATGCCATGAGCAAAGTGAGTCTTTCCAAAGAAATGATGTAGTTCATTGAATGGAAGGAATCCTAGAAAAATACAAAGGACTGGACTTTAGAGGAGAGAACAAGGGCACAGTGTATTTAACACAAGGAACCCGAAAACTCCACGCAAATGCAGAAAAGTCTTCCTGGTCATGAGGCTTTAGGCTGGGAATGAAAGACTATTGATTACAAATTTATAATTGCCTATTTTCAAATTAAATCATGATCCTGCTTCGAGAATTTGGTAACAAAAATTCTGTGTTCTGTGTAGATTTTTATCGAATGGGCTTGAATATGTTTGTCTTAATGATCTTTATGTATTTGGGTGGGGAATTTGTGAATATATTTGTCTCCTCTTTTAGACTGTGTGCCTCCAAAAATAAGGATGACATTTAACTACAGTCAATGTCATTTTATCTGATCTATAGACAGTTGCCTTATTAATAATAAATGAGATTTTCCCAAGAATTGATTATTTTGAAGATTTGTTGACTCACTAAATACTCCATTTCTACATTCCACTATTCAAATGAAAACAAGATGGACATTTACATGAATTGACATATTTAAATATACCCAGAGAGAAAAAATATCTTCAGACATATTAAACACAATTTAAGAAATCTACAAATTTGCATTTCTATATAAAAGCCATGCAATAGATAAATCTAAGCCTTAATTTAAAACATATTCCATATGGAAAAGGCTCATTTTTATCAGTCAATTGACTCACCTTTCATAAAGAATTTTTTTTGTAAATGTGGTCAAAGTTTCTGCCATAAAATTTATAAATCATTTCTTCAGTTAGAATATTGAAAAGAAGATAATGAAAACCTTGCCCTTTATGGTTTAATTCCTTTAAAACTTCTGATAAAATTATGCTGATTCCTCTATAGAATGGATTAGCAATTCCTAAACTAAAGATTAAACAATGTCCCCTTTCTTAACCTTCGCTATATTGAATCTCTCTCCCTGGCTATTTATATAAGAAAAACCATTATTGCAAAAGCAAAGTAAAATAGCCACTTATCTGTATTAAAATGATCTGAATATTTGTTAATGTTGAAGTGAGATAGATACTTAACTGCACTTTTGTTATCAATATAATTAGTTTTAATTTCTCAGGAAGTATAGGAAGAATGGGCCCAAATAAAAGGCTCATCCTGTGTTTCTTGACTGTGAAGTCGCAACCTTTGTTCTCAAGTCTTTTAAGGTAGCTAGGGACAATTGAAAGGTTTTTGTGATTCCATGTTCTTCTAACTGGTATAAATGCTAGTAAGAATACCTACAGCACATAATTCATTCTAGATGATGATTTGGGTATGCAGAGCTCCCAGTAAATATTAAAGTAGTTTAATTTTACATTTTCATTCAGTAAATAACCAGACACTTGGTATGACATTAGAGCTTTGTTTCAACTGCTTATCTGGGCCTTGAAGTGTCAAGAAATTTTTAAGGGACTAATGAAATACAATTTTTTAATGAAGACAAATTAGTGCCAACAAAATCTTTATCTGTCACAGGAACAATTCTAAATGTTCCTTAATGATTCTCTCATTGAGTTCCAAAGGACTAAAAAAAGATGGAGATGCCTTCTTTCAATGTTATAATTAGACATTATCTTAAAACATGAGACTAAAGGAGTTTAGTTTAAAACCTAAACATCTCTTTATTTGTTCATTTATTGGCACAATTATATACTGTGTAAGTCATTGTATATTGTGTGACTTTAACATTTGATCTACTTTGTGTCTTGTGGAGTATAGAAATGAGCCCAGAAATAGTTTTTTTGCAGTGTATAAATTATTTAAAATTTTTGTGCTAAAATCAATGTATTTTGAAATTTAAAAAGTATTATAAATTAACAAGTTAAAAGATTTTTTTTCCCTCTCTACTTGTGGTTCCTGGCATAGTGACTTACTTGCATGTTGACTTGCTACACAGTCTTAGGGGTAATTTGGAAAAACCTCAAGTGTTCATATATGTCAAAATTCATGAAGAAAAATAATTATTTGTGAAGCTCAATAGAGAAATAAAATCTACTAGCTTTTAAGCATTTGAAAGATAGATCTTACTGTCAAATGCACACAATGAGGTACATTGAGATTCACATGTAAATTCTTAATACATGCTAGAGCTTACCAACTGAAAAAGCAACTACACTTAGGACCCTGGAGGCCAGTTTAATCCCATAGGAAGCAAACAGGTTTGTCCAAGTTTTAAGATTCCATGACCACAAAACTGAATGACTCAAACTCCTCTCCTCACTGTACGGAAAAACCACCATCCTGTGCTCAGAATTTATAACATATCGCTTGCTTCTTCCTTGCCTTGGGCATCAAGAAATTTCCATCACTTACTATATAAAACGATCTCTAACTTTGTAATTTGGGGAAGGAATAAAGGTAGCTTACTCAAGGTTACAATATAAGGCTACATATAATCGTATTTTCAGAAAAATGCCTGCCAAACTCTCTTGGGCAAAATGATGAAGGCTTTTTGGAGAGTGCCCCATTCTCTGTAGAGCCAGCATTGGCACTGCCTGATAAAACAAGAAATACAGGACATAGAAAATGAGCACAGTTAACTTAAGAAACTAGTAAGAAAAGCCATGCACTAGGCCTGAAAACACAAACCATCCCGGAGAATTCTTTTTAAAATTGAGTAATCAGTTTGCACAAAGGAAATCCGTAATGGTATTGGCGAGATTGTTGAAAAACAAAAGGTACCCAGGAGGTGGCAGAGTTTCATGAGACACAATCTTCATCTCCATCACCATTAATTTAATAGCAATTTGGCCTTCAATTTTTAAACTTCTGTACATTTATATAATAAACTTCAGTCATTTTCACCCCTCTCCTGTTCCCTTTCATTCTCCCCACACACACACCTGAAACCTTTCCTCTCACCAAGTTTCTTCCTACTTTTGTTTCAACCCAGTGTGTGTGGCCTGTTGACTTTAATTAGGTTCTTGGTCAAGGGAGGGCAAGATATTGTCTACAGGGGCAGTGACTACATCACTAACAGAAACTACCACCCTTATCAAGGAGCCATTAACTGCCAACAGTTCCTCTTTGTCTTTAATATTCAGGTTATTCTTCGGTGGCTTTAAGGAACATCCACAGGTATGTTTCAAGGTGTTAGTTTTCACATGTGGCATGTAAAATATACCTCCTTTTATTCATTCATTGTATTCTCTTTCCCCAAGTCCAATTTTGAAAAGTTTATTGTTGTTAGAGCTAGTCTAACCCTGAGTCAGAAGCCATCTCTCACTGAAGTGCCTCCTGTCACTGCTCAGTGTTGACAAGGAGCCAGTGACACCCATGGTCTTCCAGATTCCCCTGGCTTTAATTTCTAATGCTCTCAGATTGCTGACATTCATATTGTAGCCTCTGAAGTCACTGCTCCGTTGGCCTGGTTTCTCTCCAGTTTCCTGCAGAACATTCTTTGTAGGAGTGTCAGGCAAAAGAAAAGGACATTAAAATAAACATCCCAACAACGCATCATCTATGAAACCCCTCTTTTATAGAGTCTGTCATATTTTATATTTCTAGAACTTTACTGAGAAGTTTGTTGATATCTTAAAATCTCATATTTCAGACATTTCTTAAAAACACTACCACTGACAGATCTTTTGCAGAGTACAATGATGTTAAGAATTGGAGATTACCTATAGCTTAAAAATGATCTTAAATTTTTATTTCCATATACGGATAACATTGACTATTTATTTTCAGATTGAGAATTAAGGATCTTAATTCTCTAGTGAATAAGGTATAACCCTGAAACATGTTCCACTGCCCTTGTTAATCAGGATGTCCTACCCTGAGGACCTGTTCAATGCCTTGTCAAACAATAGACAGGCCACCAGAAGCCTGGTGTGGGCTCTGCAACCTGGGTGTGGTCCCTGGGCTGATTACTCGGCTGAGTAGCACACTCTGAAAATAGAAAACCAGCGTAAGACTGCTGGCTCTGGATTTTTATTGTTTAGTGGCTACAGGAAATCAACTCTGCCCTAATTTCCTACGTGATTCAGTAGGGTTAAATATGAGGGTACAGAGTCTCATGTGACTGACCTTTAATTACATCCTCAGGATATATTGCCTGACGAAAACCTTTTTAGCAGAGGTGCAATGCCTGTTAGTGTCAGGAATATGTATTTTTGCCTGTATTATTAGGAAGAGCTTATGTGTTCTAAAGCTGTGGTTTTTAGCCTGAAGAATGTTCTTAAATTACAAACTGTGTTGTTGAAAAATTTTAAGTGTTAAAAATGAAAAAATAAAACTATTCAAAGAAGCTATACCTAGTTATAAATAACTAACTTGAATAAAATATAATTTATTTCTATTTTTTTACTTATTTATAAAGTTCTTATATATATATATATGAATATATATGAAGTATTGCTTAATAAGAATGTAAAAAAATTATAAAACACAACATGTATTTTCTAAGAAAACACTGGTCATATTGACGGATGGATGCCACTAGCAACATGGCTGCCCCTGTGGAAAAGCAAACAAAATAAAAAATATCCAAGCCACACCATCAGCTGCACAGCTCTTGGGCACAGCTGGAAATGCAAGGCAGGAACTGCCTGTGACATTTTCAGCTAAACATCCCTGAAAATCAAACCACAAAAATGGCAGTGTAGAGATGCAATCATTCTGTCCTCCACTTAAACACAAGGGAATGATGGCTATCCATTCCAGTCCTAAAGTGTACACATGGCAGGAATCACAGCTCATGTATACTGAACAACACATAGCTAGGGTACACCTAGTTCACTGTTTAATCCTGTTAAAATGTGGGATATATTTTTCCTGTGCGTATCTGTATGTGTATGTGTGTGTCTGTGTGTCTGTGTATGTCTATGTGTCTGTGTATGTCTGTGTGTTTGTGTAAGACTTCCAACTATCCATTACCCAGAAGATTTCACTAGGGTAAAATAAGAAAATATATAATGAAAAATAAACTACACACATACACATGATCACACAGAGTCATACATACATAGTCACACATTGACATACAGTTACACACATGTAGACACATACCCATACAGTCACATAGACAGTAATAGAACACACAAAAAGTCACTCTCTGACAGAGTCATATACCTGCAGACACACATTCAAAGTAAGAAATATAGTCAAACTCTGACAAAGTCACACACATGAAGATACATATACAAAATCACACACTCAGTCACACAATACAACACATTTATAATCACATACTGACACAAGTCACATCCATGCAGATACACATAATAACACTTATATAATCACACTCAATATATATTTACACACATGAGGACTCACATATACCACACTCTGACATATAGTTACACAAATGAAGAAACACACTCACATACACACACAATCACACACAAGGTAGCACATTCATGGTTTTGATACACTATCACATACATACTGTGACATACACACACAGTCTCACAAACCTAGTCATACTCTGATACACAGTTACGCACATTAAGACACAATCACAAGAAATTTAAAGTCATACAGGCACACAGATACACATATGTGAGTACATACATATTCACACACATACAAGTGTATATGCACAGGCACACACACACACACACACACACACACACACACACAAGCACATGCATACACATGCTCCTCCTTGCCAAGCATCAAGCCAGCTTTAGGATCGCTGGTTGTTCATTCAGTTATCTTTAGTTCTTTGAGATGCTGCAGATGTCCAAAGCAGCTAGGTCAGCACAAGCGTTATCAATGGAAAATAAAATTCCTAGTGACTCCATTGAGATAAACTTTGCCATTGATACTAAGGCAAAGAAAAAACCGTGTGGTTTTGCATACTATTTGCTGACTTCTGTAAGAAATGTGATTTCTGCAGCAGTTTATAACAAGGACTCCGTGTTTGGGTTGGCTGTGATTTTTCTGTACTTTAAGCTCTCTGTTGATTACACCCTATTAGAAGGATTCGACTTAGATATTGCCAGTCCTTTTTTCATCAGGTTTCTCTTTTAAATGTCTGTCACATCCTCCAAATCTACTGCTATCCCCATTTTATCCTTAAAATGCCATATCACATTAAAAGAAAGTAAAGTGGCTTTACATACATTTAACGAATCTCACAATGCTCATGTTTCTTCTGATATGAAAACTCTAAATTTGGAATGACAATTTTTTCTTTTTCAAAATAAATGCAGTTAACAAAACAATCAGACATAAAAGGAACAATCAATAAACAATAAGAATCGAAGTGGATGAGGCCCACATTTTCTCTCGTCCTTGGATTGAGCCCTTCCTGTAACACTTAAGAGTTCTGAGATTTTACATGTATACACAATACACTGTCCCTCCACCTTTCGCTTCAAACAAAGCCCAGTGTGAACCAACATATACCAGCCTATCATTTATGATATTTATAAGTCATGAATCCTTTTAAAATCTAAAATTGTAGTGGAAATTTTTGCATTAAAAGATACCAAAAATACAATGGAGACCTAAAGAAACTCAGAGAGACTTAAAATAATCTTAAAGAACAGGTATGTTTTCTGACCTGCTCTAAGTCCCAGTTTACCTTCAGCTAAATAGGCCATAGACATATATAATAATTGCCTTAAAAGTTTGCATTCTACGGGGTCTTTTCTTTCTTTTCTTTTTCTTTTTGTTCTTCCTATGGGGTTGCAATCCCCCTCAGCTCCTCCAGTTCTTCTGCCAGCTCCCCCACCAGGGTCCCTGAGCTCAATCTGATGGTTGGCTCCAAGCATCCACATACAACTGTATCAGTCAGTTGCTGGCTGAACAGTCATACCAGGGTGAGTGGGGGAGCACCCTCATAGAGGCAAAGGGGAGGAATGAGGGGGAGGTTGTGGGATGGGGGGCTTGTGGAGAGGTAACTGGAAAGTGGGATATCATTTGAGATATAAATGAATAGAATTATTAATTTTTTAAAAAGGCCAAAAAATCTGTTTTTCCACTGTAGTATATATAGCTTTCAAAATACTAACAAAACTTAATGAGTGATTCATTGCTCTGTAAATTGTTTTACAACTGGCCTCCTTGCCTATGTTATCTAACAGTATAATTAAATAAGCCTGCTGTATGTTGTGACAGTGTGGCATTAGAAAAGTCCAGTTGCCTCAATCTCTTTCAATATCAAACTAAACCTCATATATATGGGCTATATATATATATATATATATATATATATATATATATATATATAGTGATATAGTGATATATATATGTGTGTGTGTGTGTAATTACATTATTTCTTCTCCCCTCCAGCCCTTACCATGCCCCCTTTGAAGCCGATGACATCTTATGTTTTAATTTATATTATTATTATATGAATATATAAGTACATACTATTGCATTTGTTTAGGACTGCTCATATGTGTATGTTTTCAGGCATATCACTTGGTAGTAGATAACTGTTTGGAGGACACATCATCTAAGGGAACACTAAGTCTCCCCTTCTCCGGAGTCACTGGGCCTGTAGCTCATCCACTACCTGTAGCTCATCCGCTACGGTTGGGATAAGACTTCCCCCCATACACACTGGCATGGCATTCAGGTCTTGTGTAGGTGCCTGTATTGTTTAGATTTCATGGCTAATACCCCTTAGTGTATACAGAAAACACAATCTCTCGGCAGACATGCAGGTCTTCTGGCTCTTAGAGTATTTCAGTCTCTTTTTCTGAAGTGTTCCCTCAGCCTTAGGTTTCAGACTTCTGTTTCAGATGCATCAAATGGGGCTCCATACTGCATGCAAAACAAGAATGGTTTTGTTTTGGGGGTTCAGGGGTGTTTGTTTGTTTTTTTTGTTTTTTTTTGTTTTTTGCTTTTTTTGTTGCTTTTGGAGTTTTGTTTTGTTGTTATTGGTGGAGGTGGTGGTAGGGTTTTTTGTTTGTTTTTTGTTTTTTTGTTTTTTAATCTGGAATTAAGTTGCTTCCTAATCACTGGTCCATTTTCTCTCAACCCCAGAGCCCACCTCAGGCATATTGATCAAAACTTCACAGATTCTTTCCTTTCCTAACAATATTCTATTGAGCAGATTAAACATTTTCTTCAAATCGCTTTTCCTAGAGTCCTTCTAAAATCTGGCTTTTCTACTTTCCCTATGTAATTTTGACTGATTGTTCTGAGAGAAGAGTTACCATAGAACTTACCAAGAAATGATGTTTCTATTTAACCACTTATTTCTTCCCCTGTTGTTATACTACTCCCTACGTAGTTTATTCCTTTTGAGCCACATACTTCTCTTGATTACTATATCATGTTTTCCTTTAAAGGAGTAATGGAACATGCTACTCTATATGTGATTGAGACAAATGATAAAATCTTATAGCTTGCGAAATAGTTTTCCTTCACACCAAGCAAAGAAATGAGAATGGAAATAGTTACTGGAAACTTAAGGTGCAAACTCTACTAAATGAAAGAATATGCTGATAACGAGAAGACTGCTCCTATGCTTATTAGTTGGTTATAGTTGTGTATTCCTTGAGAGCGAGAAACAGAAAAAGGAAGTTATACAGGAGTGGGTGTGTATCTGTGTACCAGTGACACTATAGAAACACCAGAAAGGAAATATAATGGTTAGTTACATGCTAAAACTCATTTTCCAGTCATGACTTGCTCAAGAGCTCCAATTCAGGAAATCCTAGAAATGCCAGGTACTCTGTGATGTGACTGATGACGCACCCTTGCTAATGCATCCTTACCAACAGGCACTAACATGGCTGCCTTGCCTAGCCCCTAGAACCAAGGTCCCATTGGAGCAGATTTCTCTCCATCTCACCTTGAGATGACACACCAATCTGGATTTAATATTCCTAGGGAACTAAAATGCTACAGTCTACATTTGGTTTTTAATCCTCCCCTTAATAATTCAATATTTTTCAAAGCCATTTCCTGCTGTTACAAAGAAAGTTATGATTGCAAACTGTTCTTTATCTTCCTACAACATGATCATCCTTAAACTTTTATATTAATAAATGATCTTCCTATACATTTTTAAAAAACGGAAGTTTGATATATTCCAGTCATACTGAGTCAGAAGCTGTTCTGTTTTCCTTCAGCATTTAGATTTCATTCGTTTTTCAAAAAATATTAAATTAACATACTGAATAATAAAAGAGTCAATAAGATTTTTTTACGAGTCTTACAGATAAATCCAAGGAAAGGACTGTTGAAGAGCTGACAGATTGAAGGCAATAATACTTAATATATGCACACCATAATATAAACTATGTTGTTTATGGAAATTTGTAGCAAATAATCTCAGAAGACCATTTCCCTCCATCCAGAAAATAATAGGAGTAGATCATAAAAACACACACATGCACAAAACCAAAACATTCTGGATTATTCTTAAAGTAGGGATTTGGATAGAGATTTTAATGTAAATCTAAACATCAAAATTAAGTACAAAGAAAAAAGGAAGTATTTTGCTCATATTTCGTTTCAAAGAACTTTGTGTATTTGAGTTGCCCTTGAACCACAGTGCCTCATTTCTAACTGTACTTTTCCTGCCTTTTACTTACAGAGATTAATCTTTGCTTTTGCTAAGTGCATTGGAAATCAGGAGCACTAACTATGTAAATGATGGTAGGAAATACATCCCTAAAGTAAGAAATAAAGCTCTAACTAGATAATGCTAATAAATATTAATATATGAGAGTAGCAAAGGAATATTAAATGATTAAGCTGCCCGAAATAAGAATAATAACAGAATAATAACACACTTAACTCCTCCCGGCAGTCTTTCAAGTTTTAGGACTTCACACATATTAACAAAAATAAAATCTGCAGAGACTGGCGTGTTCTGAAGCGCTCTGACCTGGGTTGAAGCAAGAGGGGCAATGGGCGGCGGCTACAACCTGATGAGAGACTGACTTGGTCAGTTACATCTGGTAAGTCAGTAAGTCTGAAAGGCATACTTGAATCTTCCATCATCCCAGAGTTCAATAAGCAGAGATTCTTCTACAAAAAAGAACCTTCTAAGTTCTTTTCTTAAATAAAAAACAGAAAAAGAAAAGAAAAGGAAAAAAAAAAAACATTGAAAATGAAAGCACATTTTGAAGGCTTTAGGAGTCTTTGAGGTATTCATTTCTTTTATATATATTTTATTATATATTTTTTATTTACATTTCAAATGTTTTACCCTTTCCTGGTTTCCCTTCTGAAAATCCCCCTATCCCCTTCTCCCCACCACCCCTACCCCCTGCTCACCAACCCACCCACTCCCAGTTCCTGGCCCGGCATTTCTCTAGGCTGGGGCATTGAGCCTTCACAGGACCAAGGGCCTCTCCTTCCATTGATGTCCAACAAGGTCATCCTCTGCTACATATGTAGCTGGAGCCATGAGTCCCACCATGTGTACTCTTTGGTTGGTGGTTTAGTCCCAGGGAGCTTTGTGGGTAATGGTTAGTTCATATTGTTGTTCCTCCGACGGGGCTGCAATCACTTCAGCTCCTTGAGGGGGTGTTCATTTCTAAACTAACCGCTGCTTAGGGTGTTATGGGGGAGGGGGTTGTAGTTGTCATTATTTCTGCTGCTATTGTTGTTGTTTTGTGATTTTTAAATGACTGGACTATAAAGACTACAGCGAAGTTTGTAGGTGATGTTCGGGCAGAATACAGGAATAATCTCTGTCACCAGGAGCAGAGATGGTGAAGTGGTAAGCCCAAGAGTCATGCCTGGAGTGTGTTCTGTCATTGCGGGTTCACATAGAAAAAAAATGACATCAAGGACGAATTGCTAAATTGCCCAGTATAATGCAGCAAACAGAACCAGCCTTGTATTTGTTTTTAATTGATTTCCAGTAGGAAGAGAATATAGGAGCTATTCTTCACTAACAAGTGTGTGTGTGTGTGTGTGTGTGTGTGTATTATCACATTAATATTATTTTACCTTCTTGCAAAATATAAGCATTGGAGACTACTCCAAATTCTGTACTATACATCAGGAGGCCAAGTAGGTAATAAAGAGAGCAAATCTTCTCAATCACAAAACTATGGTTGTGGTTTAGGTTGTGTTTCTTATTTCTGAGGATTTTGTAAAACCGATAAGAAAAAGACCTGGAAAAAAAAATGGAGTATCTGCTGTTACCTTCCTTGCAAAACATCAGGGGACACTGAAAAACAGGAAAGGTGAATTATTCAGAGAAGCAGCACAAAGCAAGTAGTGGGAAACAAAGAGCCCAGAGATGTGATTTCAAGTAACTGGGTGCACAGCTTTTAGCCTCAGTAAAAGCAGTTCTTAATCCTGCAGTTACCCAGCCTTATCACCGTGGTTCACACCTGCTGACGAGGGCTATAGGTCTGAATGGCCCTCTTTCCATTAGAATGGTCAATGGGAAATTTAATTAGAGATACATTTCTTGAATGGACAAGGGGAAAATATAAGGGATGACAAATTAATTCTACCACTTAAGTGCATTTAAATGTTTACCGAGTTGTATAGAAAATTTGCTGTAGTTAACACTTCTTTTACTTGTTCTTTCTTGTATAATGATGAAAACACTATTTTTAAAGAGGGGAAAAGGTGGGATTTTCTTCCTGCTAGCTTGAGCACTGACTGAACAGGGAGATATAATCACCCTAGTTTCTTCTGGAGGCTATCAGTTCCTGACCACATTCTGTAAATGCAGGCATTTGGAAGAAAGCAAACAGATCTGCAGGTAACAGAAACCAGAATATGCCCTGACGGAGAGATAAGAAACTGTAACTAAAGGGATCCAGGTGGGCTTTAAATAGAGCCACAGAAAGAAACCTGGTGGGATATTTAGAGAGATAGACATGCTTGCTCGAAAACCTCCATTAGGCAACCAAATTCCTAACATAGTGGAATGGCTGCCTATGCCTGCCTTCCCCCGCCCTTTGTCCTTAAAATGCATGCCTTCATAGAGACAACCCCCTCCTTCTCTCGTTGATTTCTTGGCCAGCTACAAATAAGGCCTAGCTCGAAGCTTTTTCAAAGCCACTCAGGCCTTTCCACATGTGCTCTGACTTGCCTGCTATTGTTTTGACATTTAGGAAACAGATGCATGGGGTTTTTTTTTTTTGTACTTTGTAAGGCAGACATCTGTTCTTCAGGATTCACTCCAGAAGCTGGAATTGTCTGGCAGGAGCACATTAAATTAAAGACACTCTTTACCACCTTGCCTGCATCCATAGCCCTCAATTCAAGATATTTTGAAGAAACAGAAAAAGAGGAAAATAAGAATATGCTCACAAGCATGAACACTCTGGTGACATTGATTAAATAAGTCCATACAATGTTCACTGCAAAGTAATCTATGCTAATGCCATTTACTAGGAAGGAAGAAGAAGGAAGCTGAGCTCTGAGCTGTGATGGATGGAGCGTTGCCGGAGGAACCAGGTAGCCCAGCACTTCAGAAAAATCACATAATCCCCATGAAAAATAAATTCTGTCTGTTTTTATTAGAAAAAATCTAACTTAAAATGCATAAAATCATTTGTGTCTGGTTCTGGCATGCTGAGTGCCATGGTTAGAGGGAAGAAAAATATTCATGAAATGTGCATAGAAGGAATTCTCTTTTGGGTATTGTTTTGCTTGGACTTAACTTTGGTGGGTGTTTCTGTTCTGATTTTGCCCTGAAAAATGTGGGTCTCCAGTTCCATCAAAGGGGAGTTTGTGAAATACAAAATTGCAAAGCCCTCAGAACATATCTACTTCATCTGGAATTTGTTAATATATTAACTCAATATTCTCCAGGGGGAAAATGGTATGTTTTAGATGAATTTTGGATGTAAATTCTAAACAGGTGGACAGAGCAGCAGGAGGGAGATATCAGGCTTCCCGCAGGGGACCCACACCATATAGTTGTAGAAAATGAATCACAGGGATTGGTGGTAAAGGAAATCAGATTTGTCGAACAGAGTATTTATACATGAAAGGCGTGTGCATGCTTGGTAAATTACAGATTGGGGATTCAAAGCCACACGTGCACGGCTTTCCATCATGCAGACTCACTGCAGGCTACTAACTGTCCTTTGCAAGAACAATGCACATACTTTTAATTTAATTTTTAAAATCTTGGGCATTCGTCTCTGCACCCCCGTGGTGAAGAACATTTCTTTCTATATACAATGTTGCACGTGTTTCCGGGCATGAAGTTGCTTTTTAATTACAAACAACATTTGTGAGCTTCCTGCTGGTAACACCATTTGTGACATTGGCAGGAACTGAGTCCAAATGGAGAGAAGATGAACTCTCTCTCCGCCTAGTGAAATTAAACAGAATAGAACACTGTCATTTGGAAGCAAGGTCCACACCGTCCTGAGAAAAAGTAAGGGATGTTGTTTGGGGTGCAAATTCCCAGTGGAGAGAAGGGTGATTTTGTGAAATTTCATTGCTGGTATTCAAAAAGAAAAAAAAAAAGGTGAGGTTTTTGTTGTTTGCCTTTCTCTACTTGACAATCTACAGAAAACTTGAGAATCCTAAAAGTATCATTTTAGCATTTTCCCAAACTTTGTAAAAGTGGTTTGCAAATGGTCTTAGCTTACAATGTTGGGTTTTTGTTTGTTTGGTTGGTTGGTTGGTTGTTGTTGTTGTCGTCTTTGTTTTGTGGGCGAGGGGATTCTAGAGATTGGAGCCAAAGTGTTGCCCACGAAAAGCACCTCAATATCACACAATCACCTCCCAGCTCCACAAAGCCTTTTACACCTCTGCAACTCTGACATCATCTATATTTCCTAGAGGCAAAGGCAGGAAGGATCTGCAGTTCTATTAGCCACAGTTGTTGCCCCAGCCTTCTCCCAGCCAACAGTCACTCTGATTTTCCCTAAGGTCTTTCTCTGCATGACAAGGAATCTAATGATCATAATGTAATTAAGATTTACTGAGCATTTACTTCTTAGAAGACACTGGATTAAATGTTTTACATTCATTAACTCACGTAATCCTGACTCTAACTCAGGGGGTTAGGTAGCGTCATTATCCCCTTCACAAAATGGGTAAGGAAGCTGCAGCTGGAAGAGTCTAATTAAATTGTCAAAGAATACTCATTCTAATCATTGCCAGAGCCAGACTCTGGTTTAGACCTGCTGACAACAAAGCCAGCCCTGTGAAGAGCTCGCCTTGCAGGGTGTGCCGAAGACTCTCCAAGATGAGCCTTCTCGGGTTTTTACTAATTGCAATTGCGGAGAACTAGCCAGCAGCAGCCTTCTGTTCAGCAAGGGAGGCCATGGATGGACATAGACAGATCAGACTGTTTATTTAACAAGGCAGAGAACATGACCCAAGAAGAGAACACAGTTGGCTGTTTTTTAAAGTGAGAATAGCAGGGTTATAGATGGTTTGTCTCTCCCTTCAGATCCTAAAGAAGTTTTTAATAAAAGTTTATCAAGTGAGTGGAATATTTAGGATGTAATGTGACCCTCTCTGTGGATCACATGGTCTTTTCAGAGTATCTCTTCTCATGACTCTCTAGGAAAGCTCACAAGTACAGTCAAACACAGGATGGGCATGCTGTTGTAACCAAGCTTATTCTTTGAAGTTGAAGACCTTTGTTAGTACTCCATGTGTGGAATGTTGGGGAACAAGCTAACCCCAGCCTCAAGGACTTTTCGCCAGATTTAGCTGCAGTTTTCTGTGGTGTTCAATCAAATCTAAATCTTTTGGAACTGGGGGAGGGCAGCATGTGAGTGTGGGGTCTTTCTGAATATATTCATATGGTTATGCACCCTTGCATTTGGGTGCACATGTGTGTGTGTGTGTGTGTGTGTGTGTGTGTGTGTGTGTGCCTTGGGTGCACATGTACCTTTGTGTATGTGCAGAGACCAGAGATTAGTTGAAACATCTTCATCTTCATCATTTACTATTCACATTATCTTTAAGACAGAATCTCAATTGAACCTGGAGTTGACTAGCCTAGGCTAGAAGCTCGAGGGGTTCATTGATCTCCACACTCTACCCCAATTTAGTATTGGTATTGCACATGCCTGTCTTGCCTGGCTTTACATGTGTTCTGAGAACACAAACTTAGCTCTCCATGCTTCTCAGGCAGGCCCTTTTAAGCCATCTAGCTAGGCAGTCATCTAGCTATGCACCCTTTCAAACTACTTGATGTCTCACGGTTGATCCCATGACTGTCTATAACCTAAAACACTCTACCAGCTGAAGGTTAAGGCATTCTCTTATTTTGTAAATTGGGGATTGGTGAGAAAATGTGGGGCTGGGGTTTTACAAAACTTCCTGCTAGACAAATAGGAACTAGTCATATACTATCTTCTCAATTCCCTGACTTCTAGCCCCTTGCCTTATATTTATCCTTTGCCTAACACAGTTTCTAAAGTGAACCTTACAACATTTGCATTCATGCGCACTTACTTTCCCAGATCCTGCAAGGGAGAATTGATGATCTTTCCCTCCAGCAGTTTCCTTGGCCTGGGTAATTGATCAGTCAGTGGGTCACTTGGTGCTCATTTTTCATCTCTGTGCACTTTGGGTCTTAGTTTTTGCTTACTGGAGTGACTCCCTGCAGAGCCCAATGAAACCAGACCTAAGGTGGCCACATACATCTCTGCTGATGGTGACCCTCATCTGCTCAGCAAACATTCACTCATTCCTGTTTCACCAAAGCTGAAGCTGAAGCCAGCAAGTCCTTTCCCATAGAGCAGTGCTGGCTGAGGTTTGCTCCTGACGCAGAGGTCAGTTCTCCATCATCAAAGAGGTCTGCAGATGGGAGTTACACCAGAGGTCCCCCTGCTTTCCAACTTTAGAAGGTCACAGAGATGCTTTCTGAGGGACTCCAGCTAGATCTCCAGCAACATTTCTAATGGAAGAGGACAAGGAATTCTGTCTCCTCAGGAAAAGCAGACAGCAGTGGTTCTGTGTGCAGATGCAAGTATCATGTTGTCATGGATCGCCCAGAATGAAGTCTCAAAGCAGCAGTGGAAATTCACCTCTCAAAGGATTCTATAGTTTTCATATTGAAAATATGCACATGATGGCTACAGAGACAATTTAACATTGTATAGTAAGCTCAAGATTTCATACATTGCTATAACTGTGGCTGTATTATCATATCTATTCTCAGGGTTTCCTGATTCTCTTTGTACTAGTTCTTCAGTTAATTATAATTATACTTTTTTGTTTGTTTGTTTGTTTGTTTTTGGTTTTTTGAGACAGGGTTTCTCTGTTTAGCCCTGGCTGTCCTGGAACTCACTTTGTAGACCAGGCTGGCCTCGAACTCAGAAATCCACCTGCCTCTGCCTCCCAAGTGCTGGGATTAAAGGCTTGTGCCACCACGCCAGGCTATACTTTTTGAAGAATTATTCTTTATATTTATCTAATATCCCATTTACCTGTGTACCGTAGAAAACTTAATGTTTCCTCTACTTCTCATGCAGGTTGTTTGCAAACTATAATTTACATGCACAGGTTATCAATTTATTCACGATGGAAAATACTTATAATTATTAAGACCACATTTATAAATGTTAGAAATTTAAACATAAATTTTAAATATTACCTTCTACTAGGTTGTATCATCATCATAATTTTGTGTACACATAGTGATAATTTGAGTATTCTGATTTTACATACATTTGCTGCTTTACTGGTAGCAAATACTGGTAATTAATACACATTAATTTTCATGTTTATATTTGAGTGGTTTTGTTCCATTTTATAATACAAGATTTGCAGATTTCAAACTTAACCAGTGAAGACTTGTAAAGAAAAAAAAACCATGTTATCATTTTTAAAATCACATATTTAATCGTTCTAATATACTATTTTTAAATGAGTAAGTTTGAGCCAAGATGATAGCAAATAGTGATTATTAAAGTCATCCTCTGGTTAATTATTTCTTTTCTAAAAATTATTGACTTGTTATTATTATTATGTAAACTATGTAAATTATTATTGTTATTATTATTATGTAAACATGTGTTTGCCTGCACACCTGTAGATGGACCATGTGAGGGAACATGGTTGTGGAGACCAGCAGAAGGCAACAGATCTCTTGGGATTGGAGTTAGGTTTGTGAGCTGCCCTATCAGGCTCTGAGGTTCAAAACATGTCCTCCCCAGAGGCATCAAGCTCCCTTCTCTGCTGAGCCTTCCCTTTCGGGCCCTTATTTTGCCCACGGAAGACAGAAATTATGATTTGCCATGCATATTGAATATTCTTCCCCATCGCAGAAGGAACTGCCTCCCCTTTACATCCCTTGTCTACTGGTCTACTGTTTCTTTTCTGTTTTCTTTTTTTTTTTCTTGAAGTATGCAGAACTCATTTGGCTGGAGTTATTAATATGTCACCATGTCCATTCTCTCTGAGAGGTTCATAAATCAGCCATAAAATATGTGAGCCTGCAGCAAACTTGGCATGTATTCTTAGCCCAGAAGCAGTTTTTCCACCTTTTTAAATGAAATAGTTCCATTTTGTGAACTTACAAAGGGGTGACATCTGAATGTTTCTTGACTCTCTGTTTGTTATGCCTCTTCCCTAGAAAGATTTTGTTCCACGGGAATATAAAATACAGAAAATTCAGAAACCGTTCAAGATGACTGCCTGTTCATTTCTCAATAGATCAGGAAGTATAAAGTCCTCAGGGGTGAACCAGTGAAGGATTATCACCTATCAGGTCAATCATCAAATACCCATTATGTCCCAGCTCCTAAAGGTTCCACAGGAGAGTCTGGGGAATTGTCCATGTTCAAATCATAGCGCTTCCTTTTCCTACTCCTGAAGAAACAATGTCCAAAGTGTAGTGAATCACAGAGAACTTAATAGTGTTACTATATAGCTGAGAACTAAAATTATTAATAATCAACTATAGCAACAGAAAAGCCTCAAATTTACTTCATTTATCCCTACCTTTTTAAAGAGAAAAGGGGAATGAGTATGGACAGTAATCATACCACCAAGGATTCCTTTCTTAGTAAAATATTTAGTTTCTATATGAAAACCATCATAGGGTGCCTAGAAACAGTTGGCAACCCTTGAAACAGCTCACTGGGTTCATCAAGATCATACTTCACGTATAAACACTGTTACCAGCTCATGAAGAAAATGCTCCAAAATTGCCTAATTTTGTATTTCCACTTTAGAAAATGTCTTCCTGTTAAAAATACAGGAAATGGAAAGGAACTCTCAATGAAATGTAATATTATCTGAAGACATAAGGAAAGTTTTCTGAGATAATGAATCATTACCCTGTTCTTTATATCTCTGAGGATAGGTAAGATATTTTTCAAACTTTTCCAGATGGTTTTGGGATTTATTATCATTTCATAGTGAATCAACCATTTCAGAGTCGCAGGAATGTATTCCCCGATGAAAATTATTCATCAACACAACCCCATCGCCAACTCTGCAATATATAATGTTTTTCACATAAGTTATTTTTATTTAATTCATTGTTATGATCCACAAAATTCTTGACAATCAATTTGAGTAGCATATCCATCGTATCATTTCCTCACTTCCATTTCTTCATGATAAAAATTCAAAAGTATAGAGCAAAAAAAAATGTTCAATTCAAATATCATTTAATCTTACAATGAAGATTATATCAAGAATCTTCATTTTACAAAATTCATTTCAACTTTGTAGGTTTGAATGAGAAAATCACATTCCAAGGTATCACCTGTGAGGTACATCAGCTGCATTGGCTTTCCAAGCCTATAGCTACTATTTCTACTAATATCTGCTCCTATACCACAAAGCATTGTGTGTACATGTATAAATGGGGTATATGAATATATTTTATATTACATAGATGGCCTTATGTAATTGGAAGGAAAGGTAAGGCAGTGTGACTTCAGTGGCAACTCTGAGTATGTAAAGATTTCTACACCCAATTCCCCTGCTTTTCTGGATAAATCCAATTCTATCCATGGCCTACTATCCTTTGTCTATGGAATTCTGTTCTGTAGGCTCATCATTATAGCAGGTGTGTCACACAACTCCCAGTTCACTGTGTAGCACTTAGATTGCATTGTCAGTAGGGAACATACTTCAGCCTTCATTTGGTAGCAAACCACAACTTTTTCTCAAGGAAAATAGAAATCCATTACAAAGAGTCTATGTCCCAAGGATCTACACTGCTACTCCACCACGGAATCAGCACAAAGCTCCATCTAGCATCTATCACAGATGCTCTGACTGTCACTGAACTATGAGATCATATATTTATTAATGAAGTCTCAGATCAGCCTGTGCAGTTGCCTGGATCTAGTAGAGTTTTCTCTTATCTGGCTCCCACTTAAACTTCTGAAATGGGATAAAGCAACAGACAGAGAAGAGGGATATGGTGATCCACAAATCAAATAAAACCCTAAAGGTTAATCATCTTTTTGGGTTCTCACAATTGCACTTCTCAAATGTAGTTAAGAAAGTTTATCTTTAGTTAAGAACAGAAACCTGGACTTTAGAGGGCTTCATGCCTTGCTATGGATCACATGGGAAGGAAAACAAAGAGATTAAAAGTGAACTGAAAACTCGTGTTTACTTGAGAGGTCTCTGTATCATATTCTGTTTCTTTGCATTCTCTATACTCTCTGACTTCCCTAAATACAGAGTTATGAAAGTATGCTCTTCCTCTCCCATCATTCCCCAGTTTCCAGTCATGCACATGTGATTTAACTCAGTGCTATGGCTGTGGGCTTCTTTAAAGAACGGTGGGAATACCAAATGTAGATGCTACAAAGGACTGGTCCTTAGATAATGAGTCAGGAGAGCCCAGCAGCATCCTTGTGCTTTCAGAGGGACTGGGCTTTGAGCATGTTTTCATCCTCTCTTCCTAAATCCCCTGTAACTGATCAGAGTATTCTGAACACTTAACCATCAGGCATAATCTCTGGGTTATGTGCAAATAAATTATTTTACTACACTTCTAGCTACATCTCTGGGATTTTTTTCAATAAACAATTATTAGATAAAGAAACAAAAATCTATATTTTTTTCACTTTGTATAAAAAAGTCTGAGCACAGATACTTTCGATAGTAAATTTCCTAAACATCTAAAAAACTCAATTTTTAAATAAGTTCTTCTGAGAAATAGAGGAGGAAGGAACGTTTATGAACTAACTCTGTCAGGTCAGTAGTACTTTGATACCGACCTCACACAGAAATGATAAGAGGGTTACAAGCAGCTATACTTCCTAAAAAATAACAGCACAATTATTTCCAATAAAATATTGCAACAAAACCCAGTAATATATAGCAAAGGAATACTTGTCATGAGCACATAGTCTTTATACCAGGAAAGCAAGACTGGCTACACATCTGAAAAGCAGTTACCCTAATAAAACAGTTTTAACAAAGGGCAAGCATAGCAACTGCAATTTCAAGAGTGCTTGACAAGTTTAACAACTTTCATCTACCATAAACTACACACTGAGCAGCCAGTGGGTACTACCTAAAGAGCTCAGTTTTTGTATGGCCAGTCTCCTGTAAGACTGTAATGCACATCTGAACTGTATTGATAGATGAACTTCCACCGGGAAATAACTATCTTATTATTTCTGAAGAAGAGTGAACACAAGATTCCATTCCTAACAAAAAGCTATTTGCAAATGATGTCTGCCTGGATAGGGAAAATCTGTTTTCTCTGATGGAGCGACATTGGGTATATCAACCACACCCTATGGCAGGCCTCATGCTTAGTAATGGTTTGAAAAGGGGAAAGAATGAACAAAAGGGAAAAAAGGAAGGAAGGAAGGAAGTGCTATGAACTTTCCTCCTGGCAATGCATTCATTGTGCATGCACTTGGGTGAAATGTTCTATAGATATCTATCCATTTGGTTTATAAAGTCTGTTAGCTGCAGTATTTTTCTTTTTAATTTTTGTCTGGAAGTCCTGTCCATTGGTGAAAGTGGGGTATTGCAATCTCTTACTATCAATGTATGTGGTCAATGTGTGATTTAAGCCTTGGGAATGTTTCTTTTACAAATGTGGGTGCCCTTGCATCTGGGCATAGATGTTAAGAATGGACATGTCATCCAGTGGATTTTTTTCATTGATGAGTATGTAGTATTATTGTCTGTCCCTAGTCAGAATTGTGGAAAGGGGTGGAGAGGGCTTCTACAATCTTACTACAACCTTTGTCTTGGGTTGCACTATTATGAACTTTAAATACCCAACTTTGTGTAATCACCAACTTCTAATCTGCAGAACAAATTCAAGGTATATTTCTTTTAGATAATCTAATAAGTCTTTCCATATTGGCTTCTACTGGGTTCCTAAGGAAGACTGTGTGAGTGTACAAGGGTACAAGAGGCTCAGGCATTGCAGAGATTTCTATCTGAAAATTTATTAGTGATTCTGAGGAGAATGTTCCAGCACTAGAACTGCTGTTCTCATCCTTAGTGGTAGAATCAGAGGTAGATTTGACCAGTTGGTGGATATATTTTTCTAGTGTTCGGGTAAGACTGACACTGAATTCTACCATTGAGATGAAGTACAAGTTCACGTTTCTTTATGGATGTTGTATAAAAACTGTGTTAATACATGGTGAAGGATGATTTTTTAGTAAAAATTTTGGAAGACACAGGGCTTCTATTTCTGAGATCTAACACTTGGGTTTTATAAACATTCTCCTTAATCCATTATATAAATAAATAAACAAGGAAACTTCACTGACATTCCATAGAATGGGAGACAGTAGTTTCTTTCTCATATACTTCAGAGCAAGAAAACACCTAGCCACTTCTTTTTACATTTTACTATGGCTCCTGGTTTTGGTCTGACTTCCAGTGTCACAGGATTTCTATCTCTGAGGAAAATAGCAGAGGACTAAAAATCAGAAAAACATAGCACTGTTCTATGTATATAGTCAAAGCACAGGATTGTGTGTCTCAAACATAGCATTTCATTATCCAGGGGCTAGATTTCAAAAGGTACTATAAATAATGGAAAGAGAATCAAAAAATTTTAAGATCTCATATATTATTTTTTAAAGTCCTCTGACAATTAGCAATTCTTCTATTTGGTAAGAAGATTTTGAAAGATTTCAATTTTTCCTGCATGATATATCTGATACTGAAATATTATAGAAAATCAAAGATGGCCACTTAAACTTTTATGTAGCAGTCCATAGTAGTTGCCTATTGTTATTCACAAATAACAAAATACAATTTTATCTGCAAAGTTATCAGAAACCAACAATGGGGCTGACAGAAAGCAGAAGGAAATTCAGTCAGGCAATATTCCAGCAGTTTCCATATGCTGAGGACATAAATTCAGAAATACAAAGTAAGAAACAGCATTTTCAAAAGTGCCATAAGTATACTGTGGTAAGGAATAAAGCCAGTGAAATAGAAGGCAGATGTCCATATTTCAAATTTTAAAAATACCATGTAGAGAAATTAAAATCCTGAATAAATGGAGAGATATGTCAGCTCATGAATTGTAAGATACAATATGAGTTGTTCCTGACTCCCAATTTAACTCACACTTTAAATGTAATTTTCATGAAAATTTACTTCTTTGTTGAAAATGGCAAACTAATTTCTGAGCTCCATATAGAAACTAAAATGACCTAGACTAGTGTTTCAGAAGAAAAATATGACCACCACACAACAGTATCTAGTGTCCTGACTTCTTTAAGGGAGCTGCAGCAGCCAGTGCGTTGTGGTTCAAGGGTGTGTTATGAGCCAAAGGCACTCGCAGAACCAAGCCACAGAGACTCTCAAGGAAAACAAAATATTCCAACAAATGTGGCTGAAATGAATACATGAATGTGTAGGAAAATCTATCAAGGTACTCATGCCATCACATTTGGTGAGCAAATATCAATGTGAATGGATTATATATGTAAAGATTTGAACCAAAATAGAAAAATTTCTAATAGAGAAAAAACAAAAAAAAAAACAAAATCGTCTTCCTAAAGTGAACTTGCAAAACTTATGTAAGCAGGGCATCAAGAGCTATCCTCATAGAAAGAAGCAATGATGAGATAGTTTCATTCATTAAAACTCAGAAAAGGGGCTGGAGAGATGGCTCAGCAGTTAAGAGTACTGACTGCTCCTTCAGAGGTCCTGAGTTCAATTCCCAGCAACCACATGATGGCTCACAACCATCTGTAAAGGGTTAGATGCCCTCTTCTGTTTTGTCTGAAGACAGCTACAGTGTACTCACAAAAATAAAATAAATATTTAAGGGCGAGAGGAGGGTATGGGGGACTTTCGGGATAGCATTTGAAATGTGAATGAAGAAAATATCTAATAAAAAAAGAAAGACCATTAAAAAAGAGAGAGACTGTACTAAGGGTAATGGGAAAGCCTCTCTCAAACGGAGCATCCATAACCTAGATTTATGAGAAGGACTTGCAAGCACATTACATAAAATCTCTAACAAGTTGATGAGGAAATGCAAATTCACTATCAAAGGCAGACTAAAGATTTCAGAAGATACTCTGTAGAAGAATGAAATGACATCAGCTACTCCAAGTTGCAAAAGATGGATGTGTTCTGTTTTGTTTTGTTTGTTTGTTTGTTTCCTTTCAGAATAGTCTAAGGAAACATTAACTCATCCAGTATCCTGGCTTAGTGATGCTGGGAAGTACATGCTGTGGGTGAAGGTTTGTACAAGTATAATCTTGCCATCTCCCAAATTCCTGGATTAGAAAGGCATTTTCCAAAACAGGGTTCACAGAGCAGCCTCATAAGAGGTTGATGGATACAAGCCTCAGTTGTCTTCAGTGAGCTAATGCTGAGGTCAGAGGGCTAGGGAAGAGCATTCAAGCTAAGAGCATTCACACCCATCCACTTGAGGACGCAGCGAAAAGTCACACACTCTGAGCCATTGCCTTGCTTTTGCTGTTTCAAACTCCACGATAATTCTATATGACTTGTTCTTTACACACTTGCAAGTGTGTGATACAGTGACACAAAATAGACCAAAAATATTGTATCCAAGAGCAGAAAGTACACACATCCAGGATACTTGGGCTGGCTGTTCTCTCTGAAGAATCCCCACGAGCACACTGAAGAGCTAGCCATCAGCCAGCCCTGACCCTGGGCCAGGATGCCTTGGATCTTTGCTGCATTAAGGCTCTGCTCAATCATTGGCTCAGGCCTTCTGACAAACTGCAGGAACTCACCCGACTTTAACTTTATATTGCACTGCATGGGCGATGCTAAGTTACAGTGAAGCAGAGGGAAAGGCTGAGGTAGAGCTGTGAGCTAAACCCAAAGATTCAGATGAGTGATGTCTTATCTCTTCAAAGAAATGTTTGAGGCTAATGTACCTAGAACCATGGATGAAGCCAACCATGAGTGCTTTTATCAAAGGAACAATGCATAAAGTTTTACATATGACATTGAAAACTCGAACATATTGTAATATATCCTGAATGTATAATCTATACATATGTATATATATACATGTATATTTATATATATTTACACACACACATGCACACACATGCACATACACATACACAGGCACACACACACACACACAGGCACACACACATACACACACACACACATACACACACACACGTACATGCACACACATGCACATACACAGGCACACACACACATGCATATGCACATACACAGGCACACATACACAGGCACACACACACACACATGTACACACACATGCACATACACAGGCACACACACATGCACATACACAGGCACACACACATGTACATACACAGGCACACACATGCACATGCACACACATGCATATGCACATACACAGGCACACATACACATACACAGGCACACACACATACACACATGCACACACACATGCACAGACACACACACACACACACATGCACACACACATGCACATACACAGGCACACACACACACACACACATACATGCACATGCTCACACAGAGATATATACACACACACACAAACAAGGCCTGCAGAGAGGGAGCAGATTTGTACAGAGCATTGAGGAAACTTTCTAGAGTGGTAAAATTGTTCAAGATCTAGGTTTTGAAAATGCCTTCATCAAAATGGATCAAAATCTCTAAATTGTATAATTGATAGCTCAGACTTCTTTTGAGGCTGGGTCTTTATATCAGTTTTATAATTACTGCATTTAATAACTGCTTCTGTTTTATCTATAAATACAAAGGATACAGGCACTTGCAATAAAAATAGCTGTAAAAATGTATTGATAATTCTCTGCTCCATTATAGTTGCCAACTGATAATTAACCAGTAGGACAACTGACTTTAAACAAAGGCATTTAAATGCTATGTAGGGTGCAACTGTTCAGATATGTGCATGGTCAGCACATATATGTGTGTGGAAGTGTGTTTTAGTGGAAGTGTATAATTGTATGCTTTTTTTTTTGAGAAATTCCATTTCTGTCCATGTCTTTGTCCCAAGTTTATAATAAATTGAGCATTTTTCTTGATATGTAAGTGTAAGGTATAAGGAATGCATTATCCTCTTTAAATGTATCATGCCTATGTGGAAACATGAACAGCTATTGTAAGGTCTTCTTCAATACGCAATCCCAGCCACTCCTATATACAAAGGCACTCCAATAAATAACTCGAAGTAAAATTGCTCTTTATGGAAAATATACTTGCTAATTGCTCAGTTTTCACATTAAAGATACTCTCTAGCTACATCTCTCCAGATCTTTGGTCTGTGTCTCAAAGGAAAGTGTCCCTCTAAGACTGTGGCAATGATCTGCTGATTTTCTTATGTAAGCACCACTTATCCTCATAAAGTACTGTGTAGCTTACACCGTCATTAAGCATCCATGTAATTTTAATTATTTTTTAGTTTGTGAGTGTGTGTGAGTGTGTGAGTGTGTGTGTGTGTGAGTGTGTGTGTGTGTGTGTGAGTGTGTGTGTGTGTGTGTGTTGCCTGTACATATGCCTATGTACCTCCTGTGAACAAAATGAAATGAAAAGGAAGTCTCACATCCTCTACAATGGACACTGCAGATAGCTGTGAGTAGCCATGAGGGCGCTGGGAGTCAAACCCAGGTCTTCTTGAAGATCAGCCAATTCTGTGAACCACTCAGCCACCTTCCCATTAACTCTGATAATCTGTCAATGTATTTGTTTATAGTCAATACCTCCCACCTTCTCTTCCCCTACATGGTCAAATGTGTCTTCATTTACCTTTTTCTTTCTTCCCTATCTCCTTCCCTCTCTCCCTCTCTCTGTCCCTCCCTTCTTCCTCCTTCTCCTCCTCCTCTTTCTTCTTCTCCTCCTCTTTCTTCTTCTTCTTCTTCTTCTTCTTCTTCTTCTTCTTCTTCTTCTTCTTCTTCTTCTTCTTCTTCTTCTTCTTCTTCTTCTTCTTCTCTTCTCCTTCCTTCCTTCCTTCCTTCCTTCCTTCCTTCCTTCCTTCCTTTCTTTCTTTCTTTCTTTCTTTCTTTCTTTCTTTCTTTCTTTCTTTCCCAATCAAGTCTACAACCATTGGAAAAGCTCTTCAGATAACTTCAGGACTTCATACTCCCTTCTTATCTCAATGCTTGGATTTTTCCTGGATTGAGCTTGCATGTTTTGTGGATACTGCCATAGTGACAATGAGTTCATATCAAGAGAGAAGGAGAGGGACAGAGAGAGAGAGAGAGAGAGAGAGAGAGAGAGAGAGAGAGAGAGAGAGAGAGAGAGAGAGAGAGAGTTCGTTCAGGTAAGCACAAATTATGGTACTGGAGCTAAAGTTCCGAAGATCAGTGATCTACCCAATGTGATTCCTCAGGTTGTCTTCAAAGGCTATGTCTCTAGGCCTGCCATTGTATTGTAAATATGCATAAAGCCATACAACGTGAAACCACATAATTTATTATCACTTTCTTTTATGATTTTGTTTTTAATTTCCTGTTTTGTTTATTTGCATTCTAATTCTAAAAATTAGTTAAATCTGTTACTTTTAGTAGCCATTAAATGCAATTATTTTCCAGAGATATTCAGAGGTTAGTTTGAGTTATCATTTCACTTTGTTTGCTCTGTGTACATTCCTCCAGTCGCCTATCTTTTGAAACAATGTACATTTTCCATTTAACTACTAGGCATCCATCCTCAAATCTCTCCTGTTAGTATTGTAATCCCAGGGTCTTTGGTCACATGACCTCATTTTACTATCTGAATTTATTACACTCTGGATGAAGTATACGAAGATGGTAGTTTATAGAAAATTTGTATATTTGACAGTCTTTATCCTGTCTTCATAGGAAATACTTTTTCTTGATGTAGGATTACACAGTGTAACTAATTTTGAACCATATTTTGAAATTACTGTCTTTGTTTTGTCTAGCACCCAATATTTTAATATATTTTCTATTTATTTTTAAGAATTTCATATATGTATCAATCAATGTGTTTTGAGCAAATCTACCTCTCAATGCCCTCCATCCTATGTTTCCTGGGTCCCTTGCTATCCCTTCTCTCTCCCAATTGCATATACTCTTTTTATCTCAGAGAGTCAGTCCATTACTGCTTGTATTCCCTGGCTGTGGGGCTATCCACTGGATCATCAGCAACCTATCAATAGTTACATACCTGAAGAACTGACTCCCCCTTTCCCAGCAGCCATCAAACACCAGTAGCGCCTTAGTGTGGAATGTTGTGAGAAGCTCCCTGTCCAGGCTCGTTTTGGCTGGCTTCAGGTCTTAGGCATACAGTGACAGCAGAGCTGTGAGGTCTTGTGTGCAATGGCCCTGTCATGTCCAGAAAACACCAGTATGCAATAGTCCTCCCAACCTCTGGCCCTTATAATCTCATAGCCTCTGTTTCCAGAATGATCTTAGCCTTGAGGAGGGAAGGTTTGATATAGATTCACACATGCCAACCTCACACACTCTGCACTTACACCAGGTGAGAGTCACTGTATTAGATGCCATCCAGTATGCAAAGAAGGTTCTCTGACCATGGTTGAGGGCTACACTAGGTATGGAGTTACAGGCAAGCACTTCATGGGGTAATGGATACTGACTTTGACCATAGAATTCCCAACAGTTTTGTAGAGAGTATCCTGGTTATGAGAACTCTTCTGAGAAATGGCTGACTCTCCTGCAGGATTGAAGACTTGACCTTTTACCCCTAAGATTATGAAAAGTTAATGATGATTGTTCACTTAATCATCATCAATTTAATTCATTTATTGAAATTCCTAGTTGATAATTTTTCTTTCTTTCTTTTTCTCTTTGCAATTTCTGAATCAGATACTTGGTAAGGCCACATCAAATTTCTAATCATTTAAAAATGGGGTTTTATCTATTATTTCATCTCTTAGTATTTTTATGTTACTCACTGCAAGGTTCTCCCTGATTTTGTCTTGCACTTTTGTCCTTGCGGTGACGGTTATATGTTTTATTTCACGGATACAATGGAAGTCATCTGATAACAGCACATTGCATTTTCCTAGAGCTTTTACCCATGTACCTCACTTTTCCCGCATCACGTGAAGTAATAGTCCTTATTCCCATCTAAGAAAACCACTCAATTTTCAATTTATTTCTGCATTTTCCACTCATTTGTTCACTTACCTCACACATATTTGCTGCGTATATTTTTCTATTCTACATGAGGCAGCAAATGACTAAAACATAGCTGACTTCCTGAGCTTACCTGAGAGGCTAAGCAGAGAAAAATAAGAAATACACAGTGAGTGATTTTTAATATTATGATCCTGACTCTTTTTAATTTTTCCAAGGATTTTATTTCTATAATACATCTTATTCTTTTTCCCTATCATCCTCACTATGTATCAGATAATTTGTTTTCAGCCAATAAGCCCTCTTCATTTCAATCTAAAAACAGTATCGGTCCCAGTACCAGGGAATAAAGCTAAGGGTTTACACATAGAAGACAACCACTCTACCATCGTGTCACTTCCTAACTACCCTCGCCTCTACCAATAAGCTTTATACATTCGAATTCTCTTTCTCTACTGCCACATCCTCTGCCCTTCCTTAGAGAAGGCTTTGGGGACTTGTCAGTTATATTTGCTTACTACATTCAACTAAGTAACATCATGAAACTTCTGGTAGCTGGGAAATGTCACAGCCAAGAAATGAATGAAATGAATGGATAATCAGTCATCTTATGGTCCTTTCAACACAGCCTTGAATACAGCTCACCACTGTATCCTCTTTTGAAATACTTTATTCACTAGGCTTATGAAATACAAATATAGTTTCTTCTCAGGGGATAGAAGCTCAGATTAAATATAGAAAGACATTTAATTTATATGAATCTATCTTTAGCAGTAATCAACTCAATATATGTCTATATTATGTACGTATATAGCAAGCATTTGAAAATAGTCCATAACTATATAATGAGAAGAAGATTTCTGATACAATAAAAGGTAATATTAAGGAGTTGTGAAGGAAGGGCTAAAATCCTTATCATAAGTGGTATAGTCCAAAGAAGAAGGTGAAACCGTTTTATGTAAATGAAATGACTGCCAACTCAAGATCAATGGTTTCTACAACGTTTGTGGTGAATGAAACAGAAGTCCACAGTTGCAGACTGCAAGTATTTCTGTGAAATGAACAAAAATTGTTCTTGCTTCAGCAGATCTCTGCTATTGAGTTCATAGAAAAGGAACGCTCTCACAATCGAAATAGTAATGGGCTGTATCAATAACTGAAAGCAGCACAAATTGAGTGCCAACCATACGAGAAGAAAGCGCCCCCAGTTCACCGAGTCAATAAAGATCACAGTGCTCCTATCATGCTTGGATTGCAGTTATTAATCACACTACCCACTAACAGCAGCTGATGATGGATAATCACCCATGCTATGGTGTCAGGTCTGTCGAGAACCAGGCAGACTTCGGACACATATTTGAGATCCAACAGATTGTCAGAATCCACAGTTCTGTACATGCTCAAATCAGTTGCTTTATTGTTATTGAATGCATCAAGAGGAAAAACGACAGAAGAACACTCCTTTAGATTTCTTGGATTGTTTTGAAATTCAGGTGAATTTGTGACACATTGATCATGAACATGAAAGTTATTAGAAGCAATTGTTCCATAATAAAAATTGAGTGCTTGTAACATGATTATGGTGCAAACATCTGCCACTCATGCAGACAGCATTCTGTAAACCCATCAGCCTAACTCTATTTTCCCTTCTGATTGTATCAGGATAGCTTGCGGCATGACAGTGATTTGAGTGGCAGGCACCCACCCAGGTGTGCAGTGTTGCATGCTCAAGTTTTGTTTGTTGGAATCATCCCTCCTTGAAAAATGTAAATTTTTAAATTTTTTTCTATTGGGAAAAAAAAGGCATATAAGGGATGCTGTTACCTTGCTACCTTTTCTCCTTAAAAAGTTCAGGTTTTTATAGTTCCCAGCTTCCATAAATATTTTACTAACTTTTTAAATTGACTTTTTGGTTTTGTAATGAGAAATACCATGAATTATTTAAAAACTCCAGACAGGAGAAATATATGTATGTGCATAGAGAGATAACAATATATAGATATATACACCGTGTAGTACAATAGAGAAAGACAATGTTCCAAGATAATGAAAGCGTTCAGTATATGTTTAAACAAGGTTAACAATCTCATACTTACCTCTACACAACATCCAAAGTTAGCTTCAAGTTTTTAAGTTTGTTTTTTTTTTTTTTTTTCGTGGCAGGTTTAATATCTGGCATATGGAATTGCAAGGAGGCGTCTGCTGTGAAATCCTCATTGAGCAAGTTAACATGTCAGATCGGAGGGGACTCGTGAGGCCATCTAGGAGCATGGAATTCCCTTCCTGATATGCCTCCTGATAAAAATCTACCCAGTGTGTCTGTAAGTCATTGTTCTATGCTAGAAAACAAAAAAAAAAAACAAAAAACCAGACACCATATTTTAGAACAAAGCCAGCCTAACCTGCATTTACTTCCACAGAAATAAACCACACAATAAAAGCTATCTTAGAGCAGGGCATGGTGGCGCACGCTTTTAATCCCAGCACTCAGGAGGCAGAGGCAGGCGGATTTCTGAGTTTGAGACCAGCCTGGTCTACAGAGTGAGTTCCAGGACAGCCAGGGCTACATAGAGAAACCCTGTCTTGAAAAAAAAAAAAAAGTAAAGATTATGTAAAATAATGTATTGGTTTTCTGGCATAACTAATTACTTCAGTTGTTCTTAGAAGGTTTATACTAAAATATGCTAATAATCATGAACACTTCTGTTAACAAAATAATTACAATGTCGCCTATACACTGAGATCACTTTGATCAAAGCAAGACAGTTTCCATCTTCGTTAAGACTGAAAAAAACAATCAAACAGAACTGAGAAAGAGAGGAAGCACAGTTTGGGTCACTGCTCCTTCCTTCCCATGTTCTTTCTCCTTACATGCATGTGATCACGGTATGGGGTCATGGTCCAGACTCTGAAAACAGCTATGTACCTTCATGTAGCTTGGGCAGGCTCTGGTCCCTTCCTAATCAGCTCATTCTCTCTCTTCAATTGTATCAGTGTTGAAGCTGGTTTCATACATTGTGTGTTTATTCGTCAAGCACAAAATTGACTGAGGAAAAAAGAGAATTTTTCAAAAGAAGAAAACAATGAACAGTGACTCCCATAGGCTTGGGCCAGAGCTTAGCTAAGGAAGAGGCAGATCCCCTTTCTCCTTTTTTTGTTTTTTGGGTTTTGTTTGTTTTGTTTTGTTTTGTTCTCTTTTCAGTCAAATAGCCTCAAAGACAAGTTGGTCCTAATGATCAAATGATTGTCTTTGAATAGTTGGCTGGCATCCCCTGAATCAAGTTGTTAATCAGAGGAATGTTCCAGTGGCTCTCTTCAACTTTTATCACTAAGAGGACAGGAATCTGGAATTCAATCCAACTCTGTTATTCTTCTGTTTATACTGAGAGGACGTGAGTAATGCCCATTCTTCTGATTCAAGATTCCATTGTTTGAACAATAAAGACGAAAACATCCAGGGAGTTCACTACAGTCTCTCCTGACTCATACCTTTTACAGTTTCTCACAGACAAACCTTTTAAAGCTTTTTTTGAGTAAAAGGCAAATAAAACATTTTATCCACTTTGAGCTAGGAAGAGTTGCAGATAAAATTGGGTTAAGAATTATCCTTTGCCAATCTTAGGTCATAAAAGAAAACTAGGTGTGCTGTATATTTTAAGAAAAATTACATTCTTTTCTAGACTGCAGTTCATAAGTGAAAGAAACACATTCTTAAACACTCTATCATTCACAGTCTTAATATATTTTTAATTGGGCTGGAGAGACAACACAATGGCTCAGAGCTGGCACTGTTCTTGCAGAGGTATTAAATTTAGTGCTAAGCACCCGTGTCAGGCTCACACAGTCATCTGTAATTCCAGCTCTAAGGCCTCCTGATGCCTCTGGACTCTGCTGAAAACGACTTACTTTTGAGTAGCTGGTATACAATAGATTCTTAATTAATATTTGATGGATAGATTGATATTTTACTTGGACTTGGGTCCTAAGTGTTCTTCTTGAGTTTGGGTTGCAAACTGTTGTTGCTGTTATGATCGTTGTTGTTGTGTTATTGTTGTGTTATTTTGTTTTTCATATGAGTCATATTTTTTCATATGTGTCTCTACAGACACATTCTTGATATTTCAGTTATCCTGAGTACACTGTAGAAATCTATAAAAACTGCATCGTTTGCTATAATATTTTAGGTGTCTGTTCTGTTGATGATAGAAACTCAAGTAGACCATCTTTGTGTGGATGAGGTTGAAGTGTGGGCTAAAAGGTGAAGATAACACGAGAGGTCCTGAGAATGATGCAGGTTACAATATGGCCTTCCCTGTCAATGTATAGTAATTGATTCTGGAGCTGTGCAAAGTCTTCATGTCCTACAAACTCATAAATTCATAACCAAGAAGAAGCTGACTTCCCAAGTCTAACAAATCCCTCCAATGTAAAGCTACCTACAGTTTTCAGCACACTGTACTGTATTCAAGCATTCCCTTACACAGACACATAGCTCTTGCTCTCTTTGTGCTAAGTCCCTGCAGTGCTTTTTGGAGATTTTTGTTTTACTTCTGCTGAATAAAATCAGGGAAAGTGGAAGTCTCCAGTCCTCAACTAGCCACATAAAGATCTTTTTCCATGCAGCTACCAATTAAAGCTTCCAACTACCTAAGCTTGTTCCCGGCTCAGTGACATACAATTTGGTACAGTCCTAGTCTATCAGATGGATTCTCATTACACAGTTCTCATTTTTCTCTCAACCAAGGTGGTAGATCATGAGTTCTGTAAGAACTCAGAAGTCCTCTCATGGTATCCAGTGGTACAGCTACAGCACATAGAACAATGTTTCAATTGATAATAATTCTATTCCACTGTTTAAGTTAGTTATATTAAGGAATGAATTCATGCATATTCTACTTAATATTTTGGTTTAAAGCTGGTTTCTCACAAATATTGTAAGAGTACACCACAGGTTTGAATCCTGGTTGTATATTTGCACAGAACTATAATTATTCAATTTATTTTAGTAAGGAAAGACTAATAATAAAACAAGTTTACTTTGGAGTCTGTGACCTGATGGTGACTTATATTTTTAGCCATAATGCTGCAGCATCAAGAGACTACTTTTCTAAGTAGCAATGTTGAGTAGAATTCTAACACAATGCCATTGGAAACATGGCAGTCTATAATTTTAAGAAGCTAAGAAAAAGTTGCCCAGAATCCTAGATGGAAAAGAAATCTAATGACATATTATTGGTTAATTGTGAGGATCTTACATCACTGCCTAGATCCTTCTGTTCTTCATTATTTCCATAACAATTTGCTGAAAATATCAGAGTCTAATACTCTGTCCTTTGGAATCACAGATAACCATAAAAAAAAAATCATTCCCGTAGGTTCACATACTGCCTGACACATCAACTGCCTGAACATAAGAAGTGAGTCCAGATGACTTGACAGCAAGCAGCACTTCTACAGTATTTGACTATGCCCTGTGCAATTATGGGGCAGACCCTTTACATTCCTGGAAAACAGCTGCAACTGGGATGAGAAATGGGATGCAAATGGGATGAGAAATTATGGGACTTTTATCAGGAAAGTGATGGTGCATAATCCAACTTAGACATGAAGTAGTGCAGGGAACCCAGGAGAACACAGAGCAGCAGAGCTTTCTTTTCTGTCAGTAGATGGAATCACTTTTCTATCTGTTTCCATGGCAAAGTAAGATTTTAAGCTATCCAATGTTCCCCCCTTGGGATATACTTAGATAAAACTGTATTAGAGACTGAAAATTCAGATTCTTTTCCTGGATTTCTCATACATTCATCATTTTATGGTTTTTGTTTGGTTGGTTTTTGGTTTTGGTTTTTGTATTTTTGTAAATAGATTTACCATGTTAGAATGAAATATGCCCACCCATGTCTAGGTGGTCTCACATCCTCTAGTTTGGGGCCTCTCAGTCTAACACAGAAGCTGAGCTCTCCTGAAAGAATCTGAGTCTGGGCTCTTTGGCTTGTTGTGGACATGTGTTAAACTTCTAGAAATATTATCAAGATTCAGAAAAGACCCTGTAATTAACAAATTCACTTTTGCCTCCTTTTACACAATATTATTTTCTGGAAAGTGTATTCAAAATAAATTTGTTTAAGCAAATTATATGCTATGTTTTTGTGTTTATTTTTATTGAGGGTAATTATCACTCTCTGAAGTTTCCCATAGTTTGAGCCAATTTTGGTTTATATAAGGAGAGTTCTCATGATGACACAGAAAAAAAGGAAATATGATAACTTCTTGATGGAGTCATTATTAACTAAATTCAAACACCATAGTACAGAAGAGGGAGCCTCTAAAACAAAGGGTGAATATCTATAATTCACTCAGTTCCTTTAGATTTGTATAATAATCAGTTTTTTATTTAGTGTTGCTCATCCTATGCTCACCCTATCCCCCACCCTTTACAATAATCCCTCTTCAAAACTCAAAGGAAACCAAGCACAGGAAAATTACCTTGTATCATGCACATTAAAAGATACTTCTTTACTAAAAAAATGGCAAATTTATTGTCATGTATACCAAACTGATATTCTGTTCTCTTAGATAATATTCTAAAATTATGAACAGTGATGAAGGTCCTAGAGAGATATTATAACCACAGAAGAAACATGGTTTACTAATAATTACAACTTCCCAATGCCAAAACCCATTACTATGTGAACTTCCCTCAAATAATTCTGTCACTGGGATATGTTTTCACATTAAAGAACAAATGCCAGTGGATAATTTGTTTTCTGTCAAATTTAATATTTTCATAATGAAAATGGCATATCACTATGAAATGAGATATATTTAGTCTGTAAAAATATTTATAAGCTAATTTCATGGTAGTGTGTTCCTTTTAGATCTGAATAGAAATAAATTAGAAAGGACATGTTGATACTCAGAATTTCAGAACATCAAGTGGCAGTCAGGATATCCAGACAGGATTTTGAAGTCAAGTAGCTCTGATTTTACAAGTAGACTGCACTAAAGGGCAGCTCTTTCCCCGGGTACGCATCAGTCTCTCTAAGCGCAGCATTGATGGGCCCTATACTTGATGTGAAGGAATAACTCTGTTAACTTCCCCAGATGCTGTAGTTAAGGGCTCGTGCTAACTCTCCAAACAAAGCCAGAACCAATGTGAAATGCTCCTATACAGAGCTGGCTACTAGCTATGAAATCATTACCTTAAATTACAAATCTTTTCTGTATGCATCAATTTTCTATTTAAAGCCATTTAATATAGTTAAAGTAGTGAAAAATGTTCCTCCAAGTAGGCTAACTCAAAAAAAAGAAAGAAAGAAAGAAAGAAAGAAAGAAAGAAAGAAAGAAAGAAAGAAAGAAAGAAAGAGTATATTTTCCAACCTCTGACATAAAAGCTATATCTATTTCATGCTTGCAATTTCCCCTAACTCTTTCTGTGCCCTTTCCTCACAAATTCATGATATCCTTAAACATTATAATTGTTGCAATTAATAACTGTAGTAATTCAAGTCCAACCATCACAATAGCATTCATGGATCCTCTGATTTCAACCCAGTACTAACTATTCATATTAACAATCTATCCACTACACCCCATGTATTTTATAGGCTACAGAAGAAGTATAAAAATGTGGCCATGTGGGTCAAAGGAACTTACTGATGGCTGAGGCAGTGATCTGATACAAAATTAAAAGAGTCATATATAAGCTTGAGGGCCCAGCTACAATGTTTAGGGTCCTGAGCTACCAAAGCCAGGATCTGCTTCAAGGAATAACTACAATCCTACCAAGTTTGGCTCTGTTGGTTGGTCTGCCTAGTACTAAGAGGGTATCCTTTTGGCATCCTGGGTCTTCAGCTCAAGAGTAGGTAGATTCAGTTTGATATGGATTGCAAGACTGAGGAATTAGAACTTATTTGCAATACGATGAGGAGTTAGTATATAAAGAAAAATATGTTGCAAAATAATAGACTTTTCGCCACCCACTACTCCTATACATCTGTGCCAGTAGTTATTTCCTCTCAGCCTGGGTCACCTGTTTGAACCAATAGTATTGTGAATCCAGATCAGGAAGTTTGATGATTTGGTATTTCCTTCAGTTGTCCTTTTGCTGTCACTCACATAGCAGTGCTATGAGAGATGCTTGAAAAAGAACTGCATCCCTACTATCTCAAGCCTGAGTGTACCCACATCAGCTAAACATAAAGCTCGTTCCTAGACCCAAAGAAATCCATCCCAAATCTAGAAATTTCCTGCAAGAGTCCAGAAGAAGTAACTTCCTAGATGAGACTCCATGTAGGTTCATATTTTTTATAACCATGAAGGATTGTTTTTGATAAACATGAATTTGGGTATGGCAATCCAAGAAGCAAGAACTTTTGTTTTCTGACTAAGAAATATACATTGTAATATACTTAAGGCTCCTGCTGTGTGACTTAAAACCCAGTTGCATTCTGTCCCTGACAGGCAACATAGGTTTACATTTATTGAGCACCCCTTCAGCCTAAACATATTCTACTGTGTAGATATTTGTCTGTGAACAAAATTTAATATTCTTTTCCATTTAAAAATATTTCCATGTTGGTAACATTCTTCTTAAGTTGTAATGACTTTTTATGTTCAATATTATGTATTCTTAAATTTTACTATTATGGAACACATGCTTCAATGCAATATCTTTTGTGATTATATTACATTACTTAGTGCAGGTGCAACACAATTTATTACAGCATTTTTCTCTACTTGGACACTAGGTTATCATTTTAAGCCACTATATACCTTTTTATATATATATATGTAGGAATTTCTTTTCAAATTTTATGTCCTGCTGTTCGGAGGCACCGAAGCATTGAAAGGTCCTCACCACAGCGTGTATTTTATTCACGCTTCAGGATTTGTCTCATGGATTCAGCTAACAAACACCAGATGCAATGCTATTCATGTTGACACGTTCCATACCTCATGTGGAACCAGCAAGGTTCACACAGACATAAATGGGTCTCTACCACCAGGAACACTCACAACGTTAGAAATGATGAACATCTCACTGCTTTAAATAAACAGACAATCACTCCCGAAAATAGCCTGCGTTAATTGCCCACAGTTTAGAAGGATCAAAATCGATTCTGTGCCCATTTACTCCTTCTTACCGTTGGCCTGGAGTCATTATTACCAGTGTCAGTTAGAACAAAGAGATGTTTTATATGGAATTTGCTAGCACGTTGTACTAAGAAGCAACCCTTCGAGGATCTTGAGAGTTCAACAAATCCGTCAATGGATAATCCTGAAGAATGGAAACTGAATTTAATGTACATGTTTATCTTACTGTTCAGAATGTTTCTTTGTGATTGTCTGTGAATATTGTAGAGGTGTGAGCATGTTACTCTTACAGGGAAAATTGAAGGAGGCTATTTCCATAAACCCAGTTAAAGGCAATGCGTTCAAATAACAGTGATACGTGTGCTCCTAAAATGCTAACTGCTTTTTCATACCTAATTATTAATCTTTGTTGGAATTACCAGCAATTCATTCATTGGCTTTTAAGAAGAAGTTAATTTCCTCATGTGACAGTCTAAATGTCTAGACATACCTATGTCACAGAATCATATAGATTCATTTTCTCGTCTCGAGGCAATATTATTTGAAAAGACTGAGGCTGGTAATTATTTTCCATAAGCCAAATGCTGACCTCATTTAATTGCCCTTATTTTGAGTGGTAGCACAGATCTCACTTCCATTGTCAGGTCATTATGTCTAGGCCATAGGGATCTCTAAGAACCAAGGAAAGTAAATTACTTAACTTATATTAAGTAATTATTAAAATTTTTCTTAGACATTATTCCAATTGAGATGACAGGGCCTCATCCAAAACCCATAGACTGTCTCAGAAAATCCCCAGGGCCAGACACAGGAAACCTCATTTCAAGTTGTCCAAGAAATCTCCAAAACAAAATAGGCTATTTCCATTGTCCACGGCACCTTCCAGAACAAAAGGTAAGACCCTATTATTGACAACACCACACATTCTGGGCATAGGATGTGAAGAAATTGATCTGAGTCTGTCCTGGAAGCCTCCTTACTGAGGCCCAGTTCTCATACAGGAGCCATGCAGACTATTAACCGAGGAGAGAGTCAATAGCCTTACCCAGCTGTAATGCCCATAAAACACAATGACCGTCATGGCAAGACATTCTTAATAGTGCAAGAGTAGTACTTCTATCCTGGGCATACCTAACTGCCACTTAACTGGACTGAAGTCCTGGTCAGTAGGGAGAATTCATACCTGGCCATTTAAATTTAGCCAACTATCAGTTGTTGAGACCACTGGCTCTAAAGGAGATTCTACTACTGTCATTTCCCTAAGCCATTAAAATCTCTAATTGAATTCTAAACACTTACCCCTACATCCACAGATGAATGGATTCCTCACCCAGGAAGCTTCTTTTTGCAGCATTTGGAATTCATTAGAAAAAGCTACAACACTTCAAAATACAGAGATCAACAAACCATGGGTGCTTCCCCTAATTATTGGGAAACATGATAAAGGAGAGAATAAAAAGAGTGGAAGAGCCAAGGGATCAGTACATCTGCTATGAGATACTTTCCAAAAAAAAAAAAAAAAAAAAAGAGGACACCAAGTTGGGGCTAGAGGAGGGGTATATCTGGAATGAGAGGATTAGAAGACTTGGGGAAAGGAGTCAAAGGTGAATTTGATCCAAGACATGTTCCATTAAATGTTCCAACAGTCAACAAAAGCAGTAGGTGATTTTTAAACAAAGAATTTTATTACAAAGTATTTTTAATTTTATTACATCTAGTTTTTATGGTTGTGTGTATATGGATGTACATGCTACAACAAGAGAGAGTTTGATCTCTACAGGGCATCAAACTCAAAAGCAAGCACCTTGACTTGCCAAGTCATTTACATAACAATGTTGAAAATCGTTCACAAACATATATACTTTATAGCACAAATAATGCCTACTTATGTTAATTTGTTGCAATCTATCTCAACTCTAACATAGAACTGTTCATGATCACATATTCAGATTTTTTTCTTTAGGTCATTTTCCATAGTCAAAATTTAGAGACCGTCCTTTTGTTCACCTCTATTAAATATTTTAAAATATTTTTATGATTAGATTATGTTCCCTTGAATTCTGAGTTCACTAAAACTTAGATTAAAACAATTTAAATGAGGTTTCCTGTGTCTGGCCCTGGAGATTTTCTGAGACAGTCTATGGATTTTGGATGAGTCACTGTCATCTCAACTGGAATAATGTCCCAGAAAAGATGTATATGGAATCAGAACTCCAGGTCATCTGCATATTTCAATATAGTAATTCTCTGACTCATCATTATACATAAATGAATGTTAACTTGGGCCAGTTCTCTCAAGGGACAGTCTGCCTGTTAATTTACAAAAAAACTTAAGGCTAAAGAAGGTAATTTTGTTGGTTTGCATTCATAATCAACACAGTAACTGTACTGGCTGGCTTTGTGTCAACGTGACACAGGCTGGACCTAACACAGAGAAAGGAACTTCAGTTGAGAAAATGCCACCATGAGATCCAGCTCTAAGGCATTTTCTCAATTAGTGATCAAGGGTGCGAGGGCCCACTGTGGGTGGTACCATCCCTGGGCTGGTAGTCTTGGGTTCTATAAGAAAGCAGGCTGAGCAAGCCAGGGGAAGCAAGCCAGTAAGTAGCATCCCTCCATGGCCTCTCCATCAGTTCCTGCTTCCTGACCTGCCTGAGTTCCAATCCTGACTTCCTTTGGTGATGAACCGCAATGTGGAAGTGTACACAGAATAAACCCTTTCCTCCCCAACTTGCTTCTTGGTCATGATGTTTGTGCAGGAATAGAAACCCTGAGTAAGACAGTAACCTTTATTAATGAAATAGAATCTTAGGATTTAGTGATGAGCTACTGCTTCATGTTTTAATTCAAGTTCAATCTTCTAAGTTATCTATGTTCACGTGGGTATTGAAGGCTTTCTGAATGATGTGTCGTTCTATAACACACAACTCTATTCCATTATGGTTTAGTTTAGCTTTTCTTTTCTTTTCTTTTCTTTTTGTTTTTTGTTTTTGTTTTGTTTTGTTTTTCAAGACAGGGTTTTTCTGTATACCCTTGGCTGTCCTGGAACTCACTCTCTAGACCAGGTTGGTCTCAAACTCAGAAATCTGCCTGCCTCTGCCTCCCAATTACTGGGATTAAAGGCATGAGCCACCACTTATTTGTCATAATTCTGGAGGTGGTCTTACCATAAGTGGGTCTTATTGCCCTCACTCATGTATCTACTTTACTCTGGATCTGTCGTCCCCAAACTGTTGGCCATTGGTTTTTATTGATGCTCTCTCAGGGTTCCAAAATGTCTAACACAAACATAATTGACAGTGTTCATTGTACACAGGTGCTTGTTCCTTGTTCAGATATTAAGAGCTTTCAGGGGTTTTGACAGCAGAGTGTTCCACCAAGCACAGCCCAGCTCTCTCTATCTCTAAGTCCCTGTTAGGTCTCTTAACTGGCAGATCCAAGAAGCCAGTCGTAAAAAAGGACAAGAAGTGACAGTGCACTCACTGCCTTGGTACTCTGCCTCTGAGATGATGCCCCTTCCAATCTCAGGCAGTAGCCACGAGCCCAGGCAGACTCAAGAATCCTCAGCTTGGAAAGGCTTTGTGATGACATGATTTAGTCCACCATGTGATATGTTTTAAAGATGGGATCCTGTTTTTACAATATCTGAATGAGTGAATCTAAAAGGAGCAGAGAAAACTTTCTAGTCATTGAAGGAATCTTCATTACATGAAGAGCAGGCTTCGCAGCAAAAATATTATAGTAGAGAACCAGATCATGTATTCAATACCCCCAAAGAAGGTAAATACCTCCCAGTCATATTTTATACCTGGGGGGAAAATGTGTTCTTTAGAAATGAAAGACAAAGCTTGCCCAAAACAGCAAAAGTCAAGACAGCTTATTAGTAATGGTTGGTATTTATTATTCATAATGACTAAGACACTGGCTCTATTGGTAATCATTAAGACATGCCTACGATATAGTAAAAGAATGAGAGCTAGCATCTGAATGCACTCAAAGGAACCAACCTACCACCGACTGATATGCATGAATGCGAAGAGAGTCAGCCATGGACCTCACAGGCTACTGCTAGCCATTTCTTCTAACACTTGATCAATGCACCATATTCTAATTCTATGCATATATAATACCTTCAAGCCTAGACGTATCTTAGGCCATAAAATGATTTCTAAATGCACTGAAATCTGAAATAATAATGTATATGTCTTCTATCTGTGATGAGACAAAACTAAAAAGCAATAAGAAGAGGGACTTTTAAAATTTAACAAATATATTGAAATTAATCAAAACTCCCTTGAATAATAAATGGGGCAGTAAATTATTCATAAGGCAATATTAAAAAATACTTGAAAAAATGAAAATTGGCACAACAAACAAAGATATATAGGCTGTTATATTTAATTTATAGTTTAAACTACTAATAATATCAAACCAACAATATATTAAAATGATTGACTATATAGTGCATGAGACCCTAAGGTTAATACTAGGTGTGTAAGAATGTCTCAAAAACACTGATCAGTAAACATAATACCTCTTATCAATAAAGTGGAGGGTTGAAACACTGTGGTTGCCTCATGTGGTTTCAAACAGAAGTCAATACAATTCAACATTTCTTCAGGATTAAAACTCTGGAAAACTAAATATAGGAGGAATGTATCGCTGCTGTGTGAAGACTACATAGACTAAGTCCATAGTCTATATCAGATGACGAAAAATCTAGAATTTCTTCAAAGATACAACACAAGATGTAAAACTAAGCCCATTTTACCACTTATGTTAAATGCAATAGGTGGACTTATGTAGAGCAACAATAAAAGGTCATACAAATATAAACTTGGGAGTAAAATTACATTTGTTTGAAGCTAGTATGATATTATAGGAAAAAGTAGGGGCTATAAAAATGTGAAACAGCAAAATTAATTCAGGGAACATGCCCTATAAATAACATCTCACAAAAACTAACTTCCTATTTAATAGGCCAATAACACATTGTGCGGGATGAAATCAATATACGGTTCCAAACGAAGTTGAAGTAGAAACGTCTGGTTCCTTAGAAAGTTGCTGGCAGCAAAGGATGTTTTGCTGGGGCACGCAGGTGAAAGGATGTCTTGCTAAAGAAAACACGTGAAAGGCTGATTTCCTGAGGCAGCCACAGGGGAAAGGATGTTTTGACACGTGAGAGAATGCTTGATGAAGAAGTACAAATATGACCCCACAGACAGTGGAGGACGAACACTGAGCCTTGGTTTGGTTTGCTAACAACACTCATTGGTTGTGGTAACATTGCCATTGAGAAAAATGTGCCCAAAAACTGCTGGTGAGGCTTAGCCAGTTGGTAGGTTTCTTAAGGATTGAACTCTAACTACAAGTTGGTTCATGCCTGGTGTCTGCCTGTTGAAAGGACTGGAATGTAGCTGCCAGTTCATGCCTGATGCCTGCCTGTCTAGAGGGCTGGTCTGCAGCTGCTGAATCGTATTTAGTGTTTGGTTTGGGACTGAACGGATCAGAAAAAAATATCAAAGTTACCCCCCAAAGAACTATTGCTGAACTACTTCCCCCATATCCTAATGACTTCCCCTCTACAGCCTTTGCTGGGTTGTGGGCTAGAGGAGAGGTTGAACCCTTATTAAAAGTAGTTTGAGAAAATGTATGCCTATACACAATGGCACAAATACAGTAAAATAATTGGCAATATATTTATACATCAAATTGAGTGATGCCTACAGTAGAAATTTCAAAGACAGGGCAAAGAAACTGGAGAAGATATGAGAGGGAGGGAGGGAGGGAGGGAGGGAGGGAGGGAGGGAGGGAGGGAGGGAGGGAGGGGGAGAGAGAGAGAGAGAGTATCCATGGCTTAGAAGAATTAATATTGTTAAATTTTCCATACTACCTAAACAATTTCATATTTGTTCAATTGCTATAAAGATACTAGTAACATTCTTCAGAGAAGTAAGAATGTCACTCCCAATTGACATTTCTAATATTTGTATGGAATCCCAAAACATCCCTGAATATCCAGGATGCTACTGACCACAAAGAACAAATCTAGGCCATGGCAGAATATTACTTTAAGACATATCACAAAGGCTACAATAATGAACAGCAATATAATGCCAACATAAAGACACACCAATCAACAAAACCAAATAAAGTCCAAAATAAATCAAGATGTTTATAAACAGCCTGGTTTTGACAAAGGCAGTCAGCGCCGACAGTGAGGGAAACATCTCCTCAATGGATGATGCTGAGAAGATGGCCTGAGAAGGGTGACCATTCTACCAGAAAGCAGTGGTAGGCACAGGAGATGATGGACATGAAGGTCGACAGAATCTCATGGTCACATATTGTATACATACACTAAACTATATACGTCACTGCACCCCACAAATACGAACAATGAACACAGGGACAACTTTATGTGTTGACCCTTTTGTCTGATCTCCAGGATTCCTGACTGTAGATATTCAGGCATTCTAATATCTGGTATCAAGCATTTGAGATAAGCATATACACACCATGATTCAATATCTTATCATGAGAGCTCTATTAACTTAATTTTCTATACAAAAGTTCTATACAACTTACCCTTGATAAGTATAAAATTAAGTTTAACAGAGATTTTTCAATAATTTAAGCCATAATCATATTCTTTAGTGAAATCAAATGCATGATGCTGATTCTAACAATGTTTAATTTGCCAATCTTTATAAACTATAAGAGGAAGATTGACAATACACAAACTAAATTATAAATGTATTTTTAGATTGTAAATTAAAAAGAAAAGAATGATTTTAAATTTTGTTTACTGGGTGTGCTTGGTACATGCTTGCTGCATTGCATGTGCACATCAAACTGCTAGACTGGTTGCAAGCTTTTTTTTTTTTTTTTTTTGGTTTGTCGAGACAGGGTTTCTCTGTTTAGCCCTGGCTGTCCTGGAACTCACTTTGTAGACCAGGCTGGCCTCAAACTCTGAAATCCGCCTTCCTCTGCCTCCTGAGTGCTGGGATTAAAGGCGTGCGCCACCACGCCAGGCTCTGGTCGCAAGCTTTTGGCCTAGGTTCTAGGGATGCGAACTCTATTCTTCATATTTCCAACAGGACATATTCTTACACACTATGCAATCTCTCCAGTCCCAGGAAAATAAAAGCCTTAAAGGATTATCAGCTAATTTAATCAGACTAGAGTGAAATAGCAACGATGCTATTTACTATGAACAAATAAATTCAAGGGTTGTATAGGCATGCGCGCGCGCGCGCGCACACACACACACACACACACACACACACACGCAGGCACGCAAGCACTGAAGGCAGCAGAGCCCTACTGCTACTGTAACTGAGTAGCCCTCAAGCATGCTACCCTGTTACTGTCATTTTATTTCCTGGAGTCAGCATCTCTCTCTCAATCTAGACCAAGTTTCAGGGATATTCTTGTTGAGGTTACAGGCAAGAAGCATCGCTCCACTTCAAGTGGGTGTTGTGGATTTGAACTCAGCGCCCCCCGCCCCCCCTTATACAGCAAGCGCTCTTATCCTCCGAAACGTCTCCCATCCCTGTTTCATAGTATCAACTGGTTTCCTATACGTTCCCATCGATACTGGATGTTTTCAGTATCATTCCCACAGCACGTTCTTCATTTTGCTTACTTATTTCTAAATGCAATTTAAATTCTAGAGGACACGACACAGATTTCTCCTCAGGTGTAGTATCTGGCCTAGCTTTTCTGTACTTCCCTCAGAATTCCTGTTTTCTTTCTCTTCTGGAAGCTTAAAAGCATGGAAGAACGCTGTCGCTCTCTGCTGATAATTGCTGTCTTTCATTTCTAGGAGATCACATCATTTGTTCGAAGGAAAGGAAGGGACATTATTTCCATGTAAACATAAATTATGGAGAATGTATCAGGTCTCTTGCTGAGGACATAGGCAAGTTCAGTCGGGGAGGATGGCGGGCTTCCTGGTGCCCTCCAATGGGAACAACAGGCTTTTGTTGTTACTGCAGTTTTTCCACTTGAGAAAGACAAAGAAGCAGAAAATAGACACAAACAGGGATGTCTGTTTCCAACTTCGAGGTAATTGAGGGGTTGGCTCATTCTGCTGAGAGAGCACCAGAGGAAAAAAATCCATTACTGGACTGGAGCAAAGAACCTAGGGAGAGGCCAGATTGCCAGAAGTATGGATCTCACACACAGAAAGCAAGCATGAGACAGGCCCCCAACAGCTTAGGACAGAAGGGCTCCTTCCCTGCCCTGCAGGAGCCAGAAGTGAGACAGAGGATACTGAACAGTCTGGCCTTTGAGGGGATTTCGGCTTCCAGATGCCTTGCAGTACTGCCAGGCTGAATTATGTTAATTGAACCTCTTCCTACAGCAGGGTTATTCCAAAAGAGGTCTGCCAGGGTCCAGCTAAGTATGCATGCCCAGGAAGAGAGCACAGGACGCTGCCAAAAATATGTGGAGGGGGTCCACACACCTGAGCCAACATGCATTAATTAGTTAATTAATTAATTAATTATTGGAAAAATGGTCTCAAAACAAGTTAAAACGTTTCTGTACTTTGAGAAGAGACAGTTTGCTCAGTCCTCATTGCAGTGCTCAGAGAGGGGTATGCCATGTAGCCAAATTTACTAGTTAGGATCCTCTCCAATGACCTCTTGCCTTCTGCCAAGAACACCAATGAGGAGAGCAGCTAAGTACTTTTTATGCAAGGTGACTGGGCTATTCTACACACCCTTGCCGAGCGGCAATGGACATGGGGCGCTTCACACTGCTATCAAGGGAAGGACCAGGCTATGGGAAGTTTATGTAAGAAGGGTTCACTGAGAAATAATCAAGAGCCAAGGTTTTTGGGTGATTGCCAACAGATGATGATAGACTAAGAATGACTGATGGGGGAGTGGTAGGGGGACATGCACACATAGGAATATGGTTGGGAGCGATGCACACATAGGAATATGAGTCACAGCAATGGGTCAGTGCAGACTGAGAATGGGAGAAAGGAGAAGAAATAAAATAGAAAATCAGGATTAAAAAAAAAATCTGTTTCTCTGCAGGTTTTGGAAAGTATATTCTTCAATTAAAGTCCTATATTTATGAGAGAAGATATGTAGCTTATTTGCAGAACTCATGCACATACACATGGATAGATGATAGATAGATAGATAGATAGATAGATAGATAGATAGATAGATAGATAGATAGATAGATTAGATAGATGATAGATAACATTTATATAAGATCAATTGTATATTTATGGTAAATGAAGAACTTCATGCTCATAATACTGCTTTTTAAATAAATAACCTTTTCCTGTGCTTTGTTAATGCTAGTTCGTGAGCAGACATCTCTCTATCCATTAATAGTCAGATGCATTATCTAGAGGCAACTAATTCCAACTCATAGTGCACGTGTTGATCTCCACAGATCTTTAGTAGTTACATCGTCCACGTGGAGTCAACTAAACCCACACAGCAGAATTGGATGGGGACAGGTCCTAGGACAAACACATCTGGAAAATCTGGAAAGTATTTTTTTTTTTTTGTATCCACAATGCAAGTATGAGTGAAATGAATTCTAACGATGAAATGGGTATCGGACGTGTACACACACTCAAACACACACACACACACACACACACACCACATGAAAACTATGTATTTTATATTTCAAAATATTTTTTTTTCATATTTACCCAGTATATATGTCTGCACATCAAGTGTGTGCCGTGCTCACAGAGGCCGGGAAAGGAAGTCAGATCGCCTGTGACTGGAGTCACACATGGCTGTCCTTTTTGGAATTGAAACAGAAACCTAGCTCCTTTGCAGCAGCGAATGCTCTTCTTTGATGAGCCACCTATCCAACTACAAGAAAATGTATTTTATCAATTTTGGAGTAACTCCTTAATTTCTCCAGATTTTCATTTTATCAATACATTTTATTTGGTATAGGAGAAGGCAGAATCAGTTATTTACAACACTTCAACAAATACAAAGAAAACCAGTTTTCACAAATCTATGTGACCATCTTTTTTTTTTTTTTTTTGGCTTCTCGTTCAATATGCAGAACTCTAACTAGTGTGTGTGTGTGTGTGTGTGTGTGTGCGCGCGTGTGCGTGTGTATGTGTGTAAGAGAGAGAGACAGAGACAAAGAGACAGAGAGAGAGTTTGATATCAAGAATGTAAGACTGTGGGAAGCCACATGTGCCGTTGCAGAGTGTGGCACAGGCTTCTGCTGGCCACCACGCATACATAGGCAGTAAAGTTTTTTTGCCAAGATGAGGTTTTGAGAATTAACCAAAATTAACCAATCAGATGAGAGAGAAGTTAACCAATCAGATGAGAGAGAAATTAACCAATCAGATGTAGGCATGCAAATGAGGTGGTAAGCATCAACCAAGCACAACCAATCCGGGTGTGAGACACGCCTCTCCTAGGCCTATATAAAGCAGCACCAGTTCTGAGCTCCGGGTCTATTCGCCTCTACAATCAAGCTCTCCCAATAAACATGTGCAGAAGGATCCTGTTGCAGCGTCGTTCTTGCTGGTCGAGTCGGACTCGTGCAAGATAAGACCACTGTGTATGTGTGTGTACATGTGTGTGTGTATGCTTGTGTGTATGTATATGTGTTTGATACAAGAATGTAAGACCACTGTTCTGCCTCTGGTATGCCTCGCAGGGAGAGCAATCAGAACTTTCCCTCTGAATAAGGAGACTGAAATTGTGTCCCTGTGCGAGAGACTATGTGGGAAATGCAGAAATTGGCCTTCAGAGACTGCTCAAACAGAATTAGGACCATGTGAGTTCATATAACACTCGGACAGTAGCCGTAAATTTAAATGGCTAAGCATTAAGAAGAGAGAGAGGCCTGCTTGGTGAGATCCTAGGTCCTTTGTACTTGTTTACAGGAACAACTTGAATTCACATGCATTTTGCCAATCCTCACATCAACACTCAGTTCAGACTCTTGGCTAAGGGTGGTGGAGCAGGGAGGACACAGCTGGGCTGGTAGAGGGGCTGTGCATCAGAACAGATGAAAAACTTCAAAGGAAGGTAGAGAATAAATTTCCTGGGAGTATTTTTCCATGGGTCCAATATTGGTACAATTAATACAAAAAGAAAACTGTAGTTTAGCTCCCCAAACTGTACTTTTAATCACTAATGCATCTGTGGGAGCATGCCTCCATGGACCATGGTGTACATGTGGGCTTTAGGGGACAACCTCATGTGTCTTCTCTTATCATCCACATTGTCTGAGACAAGGGCTCTCATTCGTGCCTGCATATGCCAGGCTAGCTGAACTGAGGGCTTCCAGGAGCTCCAGCTGTGTCCCCTGACCTGTCATAGCAGCGCTGGGATAATAGATTGTCTATCATACCTAACTTTACATGAGTCCCAAGGACTCCAACTGAGGTTTGCACGTTTGTGTGCCTCTTACTCACTGAGGCACAGTCCTCGGCCTTCTCTAAAGCATAATAACTGTTCTCTAATTATATACATTAAGACTGTATGGATTGAATTATCCCTATAATATGCAATCACAAACAAACATATCTAATAGAAAATTAAATGTTTATAACATAATGCTTGATTCTTTGCTTGTGTCATTTTACTTCCATCATGGAAAATTCACAATGAAGAAAGCAGGTTTATAAATATTCTAGGGCCTACCTCTCTCTCTCTTGCTATAACAGAATTGATTAATTATATTTATACCCTTTACAAAAGTTATTACTTATTGATTGCAGCTTTTCTTTTATTTATTTTTTTGTCTAGAAAATTAAGTTCTATATTTTTGAAGTTTATTTATTCAGGGAGATTTTATTTAAAACTGGGCTTAAAAGCACACAGCAAACATGGAAAAGGGATCAAACAAGACAAATTATCTTTGGGAGTGCCACAGTGAAACTTACTCTTTTGTAGACTAACTTAAAAGTGAATTAAAAACTAAAGTTAAACATCTGGCAAAACTATTAAACATAAGGTTTCCCTCCTCAGATGTTTGAGATTATTATGCATCATTACCACTTAGAGGCACTTAGAGACCATGTCTAAGATATATTCTTCTTTATCAACAATGCATGGTGGTGATTGGCCACTTCCACCCATCCACTGACTCTTGGCCACCATCCTTCTCTTTCAGTCTATGAATTTGGATGGAATCATGTCATGTATATTATTTTGTTACTGGCTTGTTTTATTTATCATGTTTTTCCCAAAGTCCACTCATGCTGTTTTATGTTGTAGAATAGTCTTCCTTTAAAATACCGACACCTTGCCAGACTAAAATGATAAAAGAGAGACAGAACCATGCTGAAGTAGCTGGGAACAGTAAACAAAGATTAATGTACACACCAGGAAATATTCTGGGAGCGAATATTGTACCTGTCAGGTGAATGTGAACCCTTTGGCATTAGAGGTTTTGAACCTGGACTGTTGCTTCAGATCATATGTGCAATGCGCAAGGACTACGGCTTTGACAACTGTTGTTTTTCAAGCTTTATACGTGTTATGATGTAAGTTACTAAGATAAGACTCTTACCTGGAAGTCTAATTTCAGATTCGGCATGCCCTTTGCACAAGTGCCTATCAGCTCTGATCAACACTCAGCATACTTGCCACTGTCATTCAAGAGTCCACAATACATTTAAACTTGGAACAGCTTCATGCTGCAATTTGAATTTGTCCATTTGTTCAATTGAGTCCATGCAATTGCTAGTGTTATGTCTGTGAACTCCTGACTTATATAGAGTTTTATGGCCATTTTTACTGATTCTTCTATTCATACACATTTTCCCAAGGGTTTTAAAACACCAACTACTGAGGAACAAATCTCAAAAGTATAGATTGAAAAACTGGAGCAAGAAACAAAGGTTACACTGTCCTGTACAGTGTTCAAGAGCAGGTAATGTAATTTGTGATGATGTAAATTAGAGTAGCAGATAGTGGGTGCTCAGGCAAGAGCAGAGAAGAACTGGCTGGGGGAGGGGGTGAAGGTAGACAGAGAGCTCAACAGTTGAGAGCACTGTGCCTGCAGATTCCCAGTGCCCATATGTCTGCTCACAGCCACCCTTAACACCACCAGTTCCAGGTGGTTGCCCACTTTCTCCTGGCCTCCTCTGTGATTCTCTGCACATAGTACACATACATACATGGAGGCAAAACACCGAAACACATGAAATAGAAGGTAAATACATTTCTTTTTTAAAAGTATTGGCTAGAAAAGAACAGAGGAAAGTTAGTGTTAGATGTTTGTAGTCTCTTAGCCTTGGGCTGTTCACATGGGTGTTTGGGTTAGCATAATCATAAAATATTTATTATCTATATAGTTTTATGAAGAACATGACAAATAGAGAAAAACCCATGTTAGGAAGGCCAATAATTAAAGAAAGGCCCCGTTCATGACCTTATCATGCATTAGCCTATAAAACATTACAGAACTGTAAACTAGACCCAAATGATCCACAGAAAAGAACACTCTTTCTGAATTGCAAGGACTCTCCTTACTAATCCACAAATTCTTTTAAATTCCCCAACTGCTTTGCCAAAAATCCTAGAAATCCCTCAGATAAACAAATGTAATTATGTTTCCAGCTTCATTATAAAACAAAATTCCTATCCAAATCAATAATTTCCCAGAAAATATTTATGTTTGACTCTTTCTTTCAGGTGTGCATTGTCAGAATTTATATTCTGTATTGTCCCATTTTCTAAGATTGAGTTTTATTCCTACTCCCACAATGCACACATGCACAGGCTAGCTATAAAATACCACACCGGGAAAGGGGTGCATCAAGTGCGAGTGATTGGAAAGATGGCTCTGAAATGGAACATAATTATTCACTAATAATCATAGAAATGAATTGCAGACACCCAACACTGCTCTATGCTGCACCAAGGCTTTCCCTCCATTAAAACGCTCACATAGTAATATAAGCAAGGAATATAGGTTTTATTAGTTCACATTTTAATATGACATTTATATTCCATTTTCTATTTCACTAGCTGTCATGTATATTTCTATTGTTTCTATATTCCTCCTTTTGCCAATAGTGTTTTTCTTAATAAGATTTTTTTATAAAGTCAATTCTAAAGTGTTTTGATGTTCTATATAATCAATTTTCCCCAACTCTGTAATGATTGCTTCATAACATTCTATGGCTGGTTTTTATTGCCTTTGTTTTCATTTATAAAACTATTATCAGAATTGGAAATACAAATGCAAGTGTACAGTCTTCCATATTACTGCAAAGATTTAAATTCAGAAGTTTCATGCAGCAGTTTGCAGAAGCATGTCGATAGAGCCAAAGGATGGTGACTTTTTTTCTGATGGAATATTGTTTTGATAAAGCAAACTTATAAATGGTTTACTGAAAGGCTGTTGTGATCATGTTTCTGGTTAATAATCAGGTTGTTAAAGTATACAAACATCATTGCATTCCAGTACAGCTAGCCAATAAACTCCTGTGTCTAATGATATTCTTAAGTCATTTTTAAAAAATAAGACAATAAATAAATCAACAAACTACTCTAGTATCTGGTACTTGTTAGATGAGTTTTCATTAAGAGACAATTGAATATAAAACAAATAATGTTTGCATTAAAGTAAAAAGTTTTAAACTCTTAAGTGACTTCTTCATTAATGGTCCATCATTCAACATAGTAAAAAAAAATACTCATACACACACACTCATGTTGAAAATTGCAATATGAAATGTTTGAAAAACATTATTATGCAGAAAAGAATACATTATAGTCAGAACTATTCTTAGGAGGACCTAGTTTGCAGAACTAAACATTTGGCTCCTAATTCTGTTAGATTCAATCCTTCCTTTACATAATTACTTCTTGTTATGCCAATTTAGTATCCTGATTTAAAGTTCATGGTTAATGCCATCTCTTACTCCTAGTTTAAATGGATAGAAAGAGAAGTGAGTCATAGTTTAAGATAATGTGAAATGGGAACATGATGTAGCTATGACCAGTTCTATACATTCAATATGTGAGGGTTCACACTTGACTGCAGAGGATACCACGATGAAACAAGGGCTCCCTTTTGTAAGCCATTGTGAAAATGCTACACATTCTACCATATAAATGTGAATTAGTCTGTGTTTTAACAAAGCTGCCTCAATCCAGAAAAACATAAAAACCATTAATGTCGAGATTTAGAGAAATCAATCTTTGGTAAAGTTCTTAACAAAGTTCAATCTTGGCTTAGTTGTAATGGTATTTGCATCTTTATAAAAACTTTGTGTTTATCTAAAGCCAGATACAGAGCATGGCATTTTATTAAGGTCGATTATTTATAAACAAACTTGTCACTAACATGGATGCTGAGTAGAATACTAGGAAGTCACTCAGAATATCTCTCCATCACCTTAAAGATATTCCTACACTCACAGAGCATGTAGCAACTGTGAAATTTCCTAGTACACAACTTCAGTACCCTACACAACTTGGGATTCAGTGAACTAATTCATTCCCCAAATATTGCATATTTAATTGAGAACCATTGCTCTAAATAAACCATACAGTTGTTTCTTGTAGTCTTAAATATCATAGACTGGATAATTTCCAGAAAATAAGCAAATGTATATGCAATATGAAAAATGTGGAGATATAGTTCAAAGTGCTGCACACAGCAAACTCCTTGTTGATGACAAGGATTCTTCCAAGTTTTGTGGTAGTGCAAAGTGTTGCCTAGCAAGGCAGAGAAAGCTTACACAGAGTCCTCTTTCTCTGCTTAATAAATCCATTAGTGCAATTATAGGACTCTACCTTTATAATTTTGTCTAGTCTTAGTTTACTCTCAAGGACTATATATATATATATATCTTTACATTAGTGATATATATATCATTAATGTAATATTTGAATATTTAATTTCTAATAAATGAAAGATCTACTCTGGCCAAAGTACTACTGTGATCAACTGTGAAAATTTATAAAAAATGATGTAGAAGAAAATCCCAGAATAAACCCATCTCCCCTTTGATTGTAGGTTATGAGCCTTGAGTTGAGAGAATCTTCTATGTTAACATTCCATTGTCTCTGACTCCACATACAAAGCATCTCTCATATTTAAAAATGTTTAGAAGACACCAGACCTGTGGATTTGTGTGTAATCATAAATCTGAAGTTTAGAGTCACTTTTGTCCTTCAACTGTGAAACTTTATTAAGAAGGGTAAACATGAAACTAGCTGAACTAGCATGTGTTTCATGTGGTGTTGTAGGTACTAGAGCATGTAGAACTATTTTGTCTCTGTAAATAAATTACCTGACACTACAACTAATGCCAGAATGTATGTGTGTCTGCCTGTCTTTCTGTCTTTGTGTGAGTATATGTCTGTGTGTGTGTGTGTGTGTATGTTGTGTGTGTATGTCTCTGTCTCTCTCTTTCTGTGTGTGTGTGTGTGCTTATGTCTGTATGTCTCTGTCAATGTCTCTGCCTCTGTCGTTCTCTCTCTCTCTCTCTCTCTCTCTCTCTCTCTCTCTCTCTCTCTCTGTGTGTGTGTGTGTGTGTGTGTGTGTGTGTGTGTGTTTGTATTCATGGCTTCAGAGATGCTACCTGTAACTATGGCAAGGAGAATCTGTGTAAACAGATGTTTCAACACAAGATACAGGGATTAGAGGGGAAACATGATAGATAGATAGATAGATAGATAGATAGATAGATAGATAGATAGATAGCCAGAAAGCCATCCCAGAGACACACAGATGTGCACCTAACTATCTACAAGTTAACTATACTCACTCAAATTGGCAATAAAGATTAACCACCCCTGTGTGAAATGCTCACAGCTATTTTAAGAAAATGTTATTAGAATTCCCATTGTACAGGTGGAGAAATTGAGGCACAACCTAATGTTAGACAGTCATTAAAATCTCAGAAACCCGTGTATCTGGTATTCATGTCAGAGTCCGGGTGTTACTTACTTGTAGCCAACCCTTTCTAATAGAAATGAGAATATAGAGGAAGGGTAATGTGATTTGATCATGTATCTGCAGCTTTGGAGTTTTGTTGCCCTTCTTTTAAAAATACTAACTGGGTAGCTTTCTTCTCCAGCTTCCTTCTCCTACTGACACATAGGAATTTGTCCTGAAATAATGTCCAGAGCTTTCTAAACATAGGTTATTGGGAAAGTGAGCTCTTTATGTAAGTGACTTTCATTTTAGACTTATTGGAAAATTCCAGCACATGTATTTTCACATTGTATTGTAGTTCTCTACTCTAATGCCTTTAATTTTCAGTGAACACTTACATTCCACTGATGAAAACTAATACATGCGGAGTAAGTACTAAAATACTATGGTTCAGAAAATAGGGTAGGTTACATGCTCTGGAAGGACAAACAACAAATTAGTCTTTTCCCTTTGCCTCTGTGTGTAAGTTAAAGGTCAGGCATATTGCTATTGTTGCCAAGTAAATAAATCACAAATGTTTTGTGTGTGTTATATATTTAGTAAAATGCTTTTGTTTTAATTTCCCTCATTCTGACACGATTGCTCTGAAATATCTATCCATATATCCTCTAGTGCCCCAAGTTCTATGGCAATAGTTTCAATCACTGTTGGTTTCCAATGCAGTTACCTGTTTGTGATTCTCAGACACACTATATCTAATGAGGCCCTGGAGCAACTATAATTGGACAAGACTACAGATTCAATGGAACCATCCCATTCTAATTTCTGAGTTACTATTTCCTACATAGTAATAATGGAAATCAAATTATTTAGTAATAATCTGGCATTTAAAAAATAGCTTCTCCACTACTACAGAGTCCCATATCAAAGGTGAATGTTTCTTCTTTGATAATTTCCTAAATTTTCCAAGTTAAGAAAGAGGAAAGAAAAAGAAAGAAAGAAGTAGGCTACCTACGTGAGAAGAATAACAATGAACTTAAGTGTCTTGGTCTCTTGATACCACTGCAACAAGAATTCTGTAAGCCAGGAAATGTATACAAAAACAGAAATGTACATAGATAATTAATCTGGACACTGAGAAGTCTAGGGTTGACGCTGTATTTGGAAAAGAAGCACATGGCTAACAAAAATCGAGTACTTATTTGTTATCAGGCCTGTCCCCAATGAGGCATTAGTCCCTTCATGAGGAAAAAGCATACATGAGCCTACTCCATCTCACAGGTCTCACTCAGCACTGTTACACTGGGCTTTGAATTAGTAACATATCTACGTAGAAGCTTTGGAAGCATATTCAAATCCTAGCACTAGAAGTTCCAAAATCATCTCCTTCAGAGGTATCCTATGACAACCCAAACTGGAAGCACTCAAGAGCTCATGCAATATTCATTGACTCATTAAATCAGCGTGTGTGTAAAGGTTTACCTGTGTTACGGTGATATATCAGTGTGGGATGTGGTGCTGTGCAGCTGCTACTCATACAGTGTCCCTGCCATGTGTTTGCTTAGAAACAGGGGAGATTTGCAAGAGCAACCCAGTTCTACTATAAAATATGCATGTAAAACGAAAGAGAAAGACTGGGCTAATTCATTATTAAATTTTCCTGGAAATACATTAAGAAAGCTTAGAAGCAAAATATTTTTTTCAAAGTATATTTTCTTTTTCTATTTATGTGTGTGTGTGTGTGTGCTCACTCACATGCATATATGTCATTAGACGCCAGAAGATATGCTCAGGTTCACTGGAACTGGACATACAGTCAGTTCTGAGCTGCCCTATATGAGTTCTAGAAACAAAGATCTTCAGCAATCAGCAACGAGCCCAACTTTTGATCTGTCCCTCCAGTGCCAACATGCAGTATTTACATAATCATTGCAGTAAATTTCAGCATATGCTAAATTGGCTTCATTATTCATGAGATCCCACAAAGTCTTTTCTCCAGTTTCAGTTTGAGATCATTTATGGTTTGAAAGAAGTCCTTTCTACAAGTAAAAGAGACACTTAAAATCAACCATAGTGTGGATACTTCTATACATCTTAGAAGCAGGAACAAAACACCCATGGAAGGAGTTACAGAGACAAAGTGTGGAGGAGAGACTGACGAAATGACCATGTAGAGACTGACTCACCTGGGGATCCATTCCATATACAATCACCAAACCCAGACACTGTTGTGCTTGCTGACAGGAGCACGAAATAGCTCTATACTGAAAGGCTTTGCCAGTGCCTCACAAATACAGAAGTGGATGTTCACAGCCATCTATTGGACTGAGCATAGGATCCCCAAGGAAGGAACTGGAGAAAGGACCTAAGGAGCTGAAGGGGTTTGCAGCCCCATAGGAGGAACAACAATATGAACTAACCAGAGCTCCCAGGGACTAAACCACCAACTAAAGAGCACACATGGTGGGACTCATGGCTCAGCTGCATTTTCAGCAGAGAATGGCCTAGTTGGACATCAATGGGAGGAGAAGCCCTTTGTCCTATGAAGGCTGTATGTCCCAGTGTGGGGGAATGCCAGGGCCAGAATGTGGGAGTGGGTGGGTTGGTGAGCAGGGGGAGGGGATAGAGGGAGGATGGTTTTTGAGGGGAAACCAGGAAAGAGGATAACATTTGAAATGTAAATAAAGAAAATATCCAATAAAAAATAAATCAACCACAAGCATCAACAAGAAACTTCAGAAAGCAACAGACTCTAAATGAATTTCTCAAAACGGTTAATGGAAGAAACATAACTTGTTATCTTAACATGGAAGTGAAAAAGAATCTATGCTAAGGCAAAAAGTAAAACCCAAAACTAGACTGACTAGAGCTATCTTAGAATTGTATAGAGAACAAGAAAATATTCTTTGTTTTTTTAAAAACAGTTTTTTCTATATAATATATTCTGTTTATGGTTTCTCATGTCCCAACGACTAACTGATCTACCCTCCTCCCTTCTCAGCAAAATTCTCACCTTTTTGTCCTCTCTCTTCTTAGAAAATGAATAGACATCTAAAAATAGTACAAATAAAATAAGATAAAACAAAAGCAAACAAACTCTAGTGTGACAAAACAAAGAAAAAAGGTACTTGCAGTAAGAAACTTTTTAATATCTTGTTTAATTTATTCCATATATATATGCACATCACATTATTCTTCCCTATATTATAGATCTTGTGTTTCTTTTTTATTAGATATTTTCTTTATTTACATTTCAAATTTTATCCCCTTTCCTCATTTTTAAATAATATTTATGTCCTTTGGGTATTTCCAAACATATTTTGAGTAAAAGAAGACAGAAATGTCATTTTTTGGTTTGGGGGCTGTGGCTAGTTATAGCTTTTACCTTTTTTATAAGAATGGGATATATAACATTAGACATTTATTCAGGCCTGTATCCCGGCAGGGAGACTTGGAGATGACATTAGTCATGGGCTTCTGTTGACAGGAAGCCTCCTCTGTCTCTTTATTCACATGAGCCTCTTCCCCTCGTTAGAGTTCTACTAAAGCGTGTGCATCTGTTCTCCTTTCCAATTTGTTTTCACCACTTTGTTTCAAAAGCATATCCTAAAATCAAGGAAAATCTATTCATAATTATCTCTACAGTGAAGAGTGATACTGTATCCACAAGAGGTTTCTGGCCTCCTCTCCTGCACCTCTAGGACTGCATGTAGACTGCCCCGTAGTTTTCAGTATATTTTCAAATAAGAGTCCATGTCAACCAAATCCTGCTCGTTTAATACATATTTTATTAGATATTTGAATAGTGAACCAAGTCATTATGTGCTGAATGAAACAATATCCACAAATATTTCACCATTGCATTCAGACTTTCTGCCAAATTTATATTTAGCAAAAACAATTTAAAAAATACATGAATAAAACAAAACAAAACAAAAAACCACCACCATCACCAACAAACCTTTCCCAAATTTACAGCTAAGTAGTATTGTAATAGCGAGAACTTTCTAAGAATTTCTGGCTACATTCTTTCCAAGAAATCAGAAAATTTCTTTCAATGTATTTTTATTTTCAAAGAGAAAATGAAAGAACTTTTTAAAGATATGGAACAGAACAATAAAAAGTTTATAATTTTCAATATCCACACATGCATGTTGACACTGGGACAAATACTAAACTCTGCTGTAATATAATTTTCAATATCCACACATGCATGTTGACACTGGGACAGATACTAAACTCTGCTGTATCTCATGAGAGCCATTTTTGTTGATAATACTAACAAAATATATTTCACAGTGCTGCACAGAGCTGTGTCAATTCATGCATAGGGTACTATCAATAATTGCTGTCTTCATATCTATCACATAAGCACTGACATGATATAGATATAAACTCTCCATCACAGATATAGAATTATGGGACTTCTATAGCAGTTTTAGAAATTGTTGCATATAGCAGATATGAACATGAATATATTGTCTCTTAAGTTCTGTGGAAAATATATTTCAGGACCCTCAGGATATCAAGACCAAGAATTCTCCTCTCCTTTACACCAAATGATGAATTATTTATTTGTCTCTTGAACACATCTTCTATGCTTTTGTGTTTGAAGTATCTGTGTTTATTTATGGAGGGCAATTTAATTTATTTTCAACACAAATACTTCTATTGTGTTGTTTAGAATGTCTGCATATATAATTTCCAAATATTTTTATCTGTTATTCAATGTATATATAATGTAAATTCTATGCATACAGAAGTCAGACATATGCACATGCTGTATACACACACACACACATCATATCACATCACATACACACAATCACACACAGGAGATGGGATATATCTCATTTAAAATATTGATTTCCAAGATTACATGGCCGAAACTATTCATGCATTTTCCCCTGGGAGAATAAATGTCCCACTAATTTCTGTTCTTTTGCTCTACACTGGACAATATGGGGACATATCTCAACTTTATGAAATAGAGGTCACCATCGGGAGATCTCTCCTGCAGTGTATCCATAAGAAGGTCTGGTCTAGCTAAGGGTGACGTTCCAATGTCCAGAGCTGATTTCCCTGGAGAAGGCATTCTGGATATGAAGTTTCTCTGAAACTCACATCAATAGCTGAGGGCAGGAGGTCATCATTAAGCACCCTGTGTTCATTCTTCAAGTGAACTCCATATAGTGACAGCTATATTTAACCTGGATGTTCTTTCTGCAGCCATCGGGGCTTCTTATTACTTGAAAATGGAATCCAGGGAACTCTTGGATGTGATTTAATAACTGAAGGGATTTCATATTTCTCTGTTGTTGACTTATGAATGCACATTTAGAAAAAAGTTGCTTTTGTGAGTCTAGGAGACATTCCTGGTAGCAAGACACATTTAAGCACGTGCTTACTGTGGTTGACAACGAGAAGAAAATGTACACTGCCTTGAAGAAATTCTAACCTTGAAGAAAATTAAACAGGAAAAGGAAGATTTTTTTCTCCCATTTAACTTTTTGATGGAAATTTTAAGCCCCTACTTTTCCTCTCCTAAATCCAAATTTGTATTTTGGAAATATACATATTTTGCAAATATAAAGCATTTTCAATCTAGTAAAAACCAAACCTCTTATCGTCTAATTATGCATTTGCTTGCACTGGGATGAAAGAGGATGTCTTCTGTCAAGAACATTTAAAGAATGATCAGTACATTATGTGCACACTTGTACTGAAAGATAGAAACCAGTAGGTATTATTGTAATTTCTAAGCTTACAGAAAGAGAGACTGAAGACCTAAAAGTAATGCTTATTCTAATTTGAGTAGAAAAGAATTTCTCCAGTTGGGTGGACTTCTGAATGTCACTGTTTGCACGGCAGATTCCCTGTTCCACCCTTCACAACTATGTTGACTGACTGATATTTCTGTTTTGTATTGTTTTTTTGTTTTTTTTGTATTTTTTTTTAAAGCCAGGCTTTCTGACAATGATCCATTAAGATAAGGTATGTTCTTTCAGCTTCCTGAGATGCAGCCCATAGCGGCTGCCCTTTTCAGTTTGTTGTCTGAGGTAACTGTACTCTGGGGGCAGTATAGCTTCAGCAAAATGCCTGACTTAGCCACCCAGGAACTTTCTATAGTCAGATTTGTGTCTATCAAGTGCCAAGTGCAGTCATCATGGTTTCCATGTTGCTTCTTGGAAAGCTGTATTGGAATGCTGTGAACCTTTATCCATGAAAATGAGCTAATTTTTAAGATTTGGGAGATTTGAGGAAGTGCTCATAAGGCTGTAGGAAGCCACTTTTTGTACCAAAAGAGCCACCTCTACTTCACTGTGGAGAACATCTCCAACACTAAAGCAAATCTGATTCCCAAAAATCTCTAACATCTATACATCTTATTCCCCTCACTCCACCCTGAGGTACTGAATAAAACAGGAAGTATAGTTTCTTGCTCCCCTGTTATTAAGTTTTTGAGAATTTAAAAAAATTCATAAGGGATTTGATTAGTTTTCAAAGCCATGGAGTTTTCATATTTAGTAGAAAACATAATATAACCTATTAACTTTAAATCATGCTGGGCAACATCTATGAAACCTGGTACTCTGAGCCAAACTATCCAGAGAGAGTATCACAAGGCATTAAAATTAATACTGTATTTAATTGATCAGTTAAAATTAATCCTAATTTTGAGTATATGAGAACACCATCTTCATTCCAATAATCCCCCTATCCTGGTGCCTTTTGTTACGTGTGAACAATGCAGGTGCTTAAAACACATTCGGAAAGAAATTGATGAAATAAGTTCTGAGTGCTTTGATAGTAGTCACAGGCAGAAAGAACCACGTGCTTGTAAAACAGGAGAGAACACTATTGGAAATTGAGAAGCCAGGTGACTAGACTACATAAAAAATATTCTTTTTAAATATTTTTTACTGTAGACACACAGAAATCTAAGTGAATCCTTTATATAGGGCTTGTTGGTGCTCGCCTTCCTATGTGCAACCCTTCCCCCCCCCACACACCCCTGCAGTTGTGGGGAAACATTCTCTCCTATAGATCAGACCTCCATCCAATCAGGAAACAGTTAGCCCATAACAAGCATGCACAAGACACATCTTGCCTGGCAGGTAGGCAGTGCAGCTTGTGAGGGTTAATTCTACATAAGAGAAGGGGGCTTACTCTCTCAGCAGGCTGCATGGAACCTTATACACTTTGGACACTAGCCAACAGGGAGGGGGTTTCTTAGTCAACCAAAGTCTGTGGTGTCTCCAGCAACAGGGGACTTGCCATGCAGTTATGGCATGTAACCTAGGACAATGACAATCGTTTGTGTTGTTTTGAAGACCTCTGGAGCCTTGCTGACAGTAGCTACTAAACTTTGTACTGCGATTTTCATTTAATAAGCCATGTCTTCTGGGAATGACTTTCTCTAGCCATGAAGAGTAAATATATTGGAATTTTTGCTGTGTGGAGGTGGGATTTATCTCTAAGTGATACTTCCTAACCATCTTCACTTAGCTCTTAAAAAAGAATAAAAAGGAAGATTATAAAGGTTAGTCCAAGGCGATAATATTAGTGATCTTCCGCTGTGTTCCCTAAACAAGCACTTAAATTCTTTAATCAATAACTTCATGTCACTGGTTGTCAGCAAGCAATATTTTGTGTGTTCGTTTATTTTGAGGGGGAAGAAGAAGGCTGAGAATTGATAGGCTTAAGCAATTCATCAGCTCTTGTACACAAATGTCCTCGAACTCTCCCTCAATCAATCAATCTGTCAATACTCTGCACATTCTCTGATAAGTGGTAGTCATTTACAATAGCAGCACAGAGAGTTTTTATGTCCATAGATTGGGTAGCAAACAAAGCTGAAGGAAATGGCAAGATGCTCCACCCACTGTTTACGTCAATTACACCAGATGGAACAAGAGATTCAAAAATGGAGCAACTTCAGTAAAGCCCAGAAATGTAATTGTTACTGAATAATCAGAACCAGCAAGTCGAAAGTGTGTAAAGCGATACTTAGAATTCAACTCAAAGGAGTTTCGAGATTAAGTTCTCATGAATGCATAAGCTTTTAATGTTAAGCTTTTAAAAAGTGCATATGAAACACTTGCTTGACCCTAACAGCTGACTGAAGCTGGAACAAGATCTGCAAGCATGGAGCATGATGAGACTAAACCCATGAACAGGGAGATGCAGGCGTTGTCCTATCAGAATGCAATCTCATTCTGGGTCTTAATATTTTATTTACTTTTTACTATACTTATTGTATTTGGAACTTTGAGATTCATTCAAGACAAAACAAACAAGGCAACCTCATTTATAACCAGTGGAAATGAATTAAGAGATTGAAGCTAGTGTGAGTGCATTGTACCTTAGGTGGGCTGATGGCCTGGGTCAGGAGGATGAGCATTCTATACCCCACCCTGTCTCCACTTCCCAGCACATTAGGAACAAGTTCTGCATTTTTTCAAAGGAAGAGGTGGGGAGACGGAACTTCCTATTTTATAAGAGAAAAGGAAACCAAACCTTTAAGGTGTCTGGGCTTGATTTTGATCCTTCCAATCCACAGTTGTCATTTGTTTGTCAGATAGGAAAGAGTGCACACTGACCCAGGGGAAACCACTCCATCTGAATTATGACTGGTCTCCACCCCCAGCAGCCACTTAAAAGGGCCCTCTGCACTAGTAACTATTCAAGTTGACAGAGAAAATCTGAAGAGGAACATGATAAAAAAAAAAAAACTCTGCTGTGCAAAAGATAAGAAAGGACAAAAGGCATCCCAGAACTTCATTGTCTGTTGAGAGCTCTGACTCATAGGCAGAGAGGCCGAGCTAGGATACCGACATAAATAGTAACAGCCACAGCTGCCTCCCTCTGACTTTCATCCCAGCCTCTTACCCTTTGCCCCACTCCTTAAATCTTAAGAAGTTTCCATTTCAAATCTGGTGAAACTTAGAAATCCACAGGGAGAAATTAGAATTGAAAACTTCTCCTCCTTAAGAGCTGTTTCTCCACACAGGGACTGACCATTGCCTACACAAGTCTAGATTGATTTTGATGTATTCTGATGTCTTCAACAATGTTAACCCACCATCATTTACAGCTAATGTTGCTATTACAAATTGGGCCACAGCAATAGGCAGAGTGAATTATATGATTTATTTGTTAAATAAGATTTTCATTTTCTGCAGTTTGACCTCTGCTAGGTGAACTAACCTGTCTATTCATGCAACACATAGAAAAATCAATAGCCTCTGAAGGAGCGTTGTGATAGGTGATGTCCGTGTGCCGTGGGCGTGGCATTCATGCTATTGGCCGCATTGAGCTTTGCTGCCAATGAAGCCCAGCTGACACTGTGGATCAAAAGAGGAAATTGGGGGAAGGAGAAGGACTTTTTAAAAATTCAGCTTCTTGTATTTTTTTATTTTATCATTAAAATATTTTTGCCTGTTTGCCTGATGTCTTCAAAATAGACGTTTGTCAGTCCTGCCGCTGTGAAATCAGTGAGAAAATTATTCTCCACAGTCTTGCTTCTTGGAGGTTTATTGCTATTTACATGAATGTGATTGTTTCATTTTCCCAGACATACATTCCATTTTCACATGTACCTATAATGTACATCACAAAAGAAACAACTACTGCACAGAGGTTTGTAAGAAATGTAGCTAGATAAAGCTGAAAGTAGATACTCAGTGAAATGTTTCTAAACTAAACAGATATTCTTATTTTTATTTCAATGAGTTAGAGTCATTGTTCAAGTTTTCAAACTGAAGAAATGAAGTCAAAATTTGGAGAAAAGGAAGAAACCGTGGAGAGGATTTCTTTGACCTCATAAGTTTCAAAGTCTACATTATGAAGTTCTGAATTTACCAGTTGAAAGAAGTCATCGGGGCCCTGAGTTGTTTCTACTCCATACTTTCCTAGTCTCTCCCTTCTTTTGTCTTGTTAGCCATATTTTCATCATGTCTTTTCCTTCCTCTTGGATCTGGTGTGTGCTGATTGTATTCTGTTACTTCCATCATCATGGTGGAGGACAAGCTACCCTACCAAAAGTAGCTAGATGAAATTTCATCACTCCTGATCCTGTGGTTACTGGCAGATATCAGAGAAAGATGGTTGAGAAAGGGGCAACCCCCCCCGAAGAACAGACGCGTTATTTACACAGCATGCAGCTACATGTGGTCTCTGTGAAGATAGACCCAACATTGTGTCTTTCAACAATGGTATTTTACCAGTGTTATCAACCTTCCAGGAGTATCTGTATGTTTATCCATAGTTTTGAAAGAAAGACAATATTTTGCTACTTTAAACATTTGATTTCCTTTAAATTAAAGCACAAAATCTACAAAAAGTATGAGGAACAATGTGATTTTTAATGGTAACTATGAAACTGTAGATACTATTTTGGTGACTTGGGGTCCCAGGGACTGGGGAGGTTTTGTTGGGGATGGAGGGCCATCTTCTTGTAGATGGTGTGGGGAGGAGGTGTGGGATGCAGAACACTCAGAGGGTGGACCAGGAGGGTGATGAAGTCTGGACTGAAAAAAAATGATGAAAGAATAAATAAAAACAGAATTGTTTTAATTTTATAAGAATCCCTCAAAAAGCAGATGGGATGTCATATGCTGGTGATCCCAGCAGCTCAGAAGCAGTGGCAGGGGTAGTATTTCTACCCCTCTTGTGTCAGGAGAGGATATTGTTACAAAGAAAGAAATTGGTTATGTTGGCATACATATGAAATATGAAAATTTGAGAGGAAACAAAAGTCTACCAAAAGAGAGAAAAGGATAGATCATAGATAGATGATTGATTGATAGATAACAGATAGATAGATGATAGATAGATAGTTTGTGGAAGAGTGCTTACCTATGCCTAACATAATCTAGATCCTGTCCAATCTTTAGGACTTTCACACAGGAGGCTGGGGAGAAGAGAAATGTGGATCAGAGAAGAAAGAAGAAATGTAACATGTTTGAGTTGCATCTTCAGGAGTAGAGGAGCTTCCATTGGTCCAGTTTGCTTTGCCCATTCACATGCTCATTTGTGCATAAGTGGATAATGTAACCAAAACACCTGTCTCCCCAGGGTTAGCTACACAGGCTGTTATCACTGAAGCTGAATGGCTCAGCCACAAATCAGATCAACCACCACCTCATTACATGTGAATCCAAATCATCTGAGGTTACTGGACAAAACCATCTTGGGTGTCACTTAGCATCTAAATTCTCCAACAGGTGCTTCCCTTCCAGACTCTAGGGCTCGGTGAGTCCATACTCATGATTCATCCAGACCTTGCTGAGGGCATCTCAGCTTCCTGAGGAAGGAACCAGAACAGCAAGACACACAGCCCTCTGCAGCTGATAAGGCTCAGTGCCTCCTTGGTCTCCCTGCCAGGACTGCCTGACTCTCCTTGGATATGGTACACACCTTACATAGCTTCTCAGGAAATGGAGTCTAGATCCAGGGGCTCTCTGAAGATGTAACGTTATTCTTCTCCTCGTTGTCCATATTAAGAATCTTACCTGAGGATTATTACTATTTATTTATCTTAGAGATGGTAAATTTGAATGCAGCCATGGCTCTAGTCATATTTAGATCTAAACCTGAATTTCTGAACTACATTCTTCTAAAATGCTCAAAGCACATTTTAAAAATCTTCACTATTTCGAGGGGGTACAAATCAGGTTACAGAGCATAAGACAGTTTCCATTTCTGTATCTGATGAGGTGCCCTTCCTCTCCTTCTGTCTGTCCCTAGGTCACTTTCACCTTGTTTGAGTGCTTAACAAATGGAATTCAAAAGATAGCTTTTGTATCTCATAGACTCTTTATATTTCATGTAATCTGAAAGTAGATCAGCTAACAGAGACCATCTGTAATATTTACTTACACATAAATTATTTGAAAAGATTTTTGCGTGTGTATCAGTGCTTTGCTCACACACGGTGAGCCACATTGTCACTTCATGTCATCATTTGTCAAATGTCTTTGATAGTGACACCATGATAATAATTTATAGACTCACCCTGACTTTTGAGAAAGTGTGTGTTGTTTTACAACATTTTGTGCTACAACTCTAAGTAAAAGTTTCATAATTTCTGAAAACTGATGCAGAGAAGGACTTGCAGTGTAAGCAGATTTAACCTGCAGGTATGTGGATAAAATAACCTTATTCTAGAGAATGCAGAATGATTTTTTATTAACTGTTATTTTTGGCTAATACTGAAAAATAAATAAAGGAATAGAAGCAGGAAAGGAAGGAAAAAAGAAAGTGAGTAAAAGGCTGGAAATAAAGGAAGAAAGAAATGAAACAAGAAATTGCTTTCACACTTCCTACATATCCTCAATGGCACAATGAGGTATAAAACTTAAATCCCTCTAAAATACAAAAATTGAAAAGAAAAATAACCTAAAATACAGTCCATTAAAGTCAATAGATATTAGAATACAATATAAACATAGTAGATTTCAAATAAATATTTGTTGAGACACTCTAGTAAAATGACTGAGACATCTGTGCTGTAGATTTCCCTTTTGTCCTTAAATCCAGAATATTGAAAGAACTGTGCAAGTCCCCATAAGGAGGAGGACGGATGTGGCCATTTAATTTGAAAGCACTGGCAAGTGGCTTTCCTCACAGCATTTGGGTGCAGGTTTTATAGGAGAGCTGAACCTGTGAAAACATCGTATGCTGTACAATTGAAAACATCACAGACCTTCTAAAGGAGAGCAAATGTGAAATATGAGGCTATTTCAATCACAGAAAGTTAAGCGTAAGAATTTATAGTAATGTAACTAAAATGCACGACCATACCATATAATTCTGCACACACAGGAACAAGTATAAAATACCATAATTAAAACACCCATTAAAATGCACATGGACTTAAAAACCTCACTGGAATCCCACCATTAACTTTTAAAGGTCTTAAAGCCTCCAGTTCAGCTGTTTAAATAATAGGAGGGCTTGCAATAGGAACATATTAGGTCACTGTATTACAAAAACATACATTTTATATCTCTTTAACGTTAGTATTTCTGGTCTATTCTGTATATGAAGTATTAATAGCAGAGCTTTAGTGTTATTTTATCTCAAAAAATGTCTTTTTATAAACACATGTAAATCTACATTGTGGGATACAAAGATCGATGGAAATGTTTCCTTTTATTTTCTGAGTTTTTTGGTATTGTCCGCGGTCTTTGGGAGGAGGGTTGGTTGAGTTTAGTTTGTTTTTTAATATAAGCCACCATGTAGTTCAGGATAACTTTAAACTGATAACTCTGCCTCAGGCTCCCAGGTCCAGGGATTATATGTCTGTGTCATCAGACCTTGCAGAGTGTCTTCAAAGCACTTCAATTTGATTATCTTGAAGCAGGTTAGGGCTTATGAAGGCAAAGTCACTTTTTGATTGGAATTCTACAAATGGTCCCGTCTCACAAAGCCTGTGAATAACTCATAGAGTAAGTGGATTCAGGTAGTTAAGACCATCGTCGAACTCAGTTCCTGAGATCAGTTTAAAGTTAGTTCCCCTAGAAGGGTACTTCTCCGATCATCACAGGATGCGCTACAGGCTGATCCATATCTCTGGAGTATAGCACACTGTACGAGATCCGTGAGGATTTTAAGTCCTGACTATGGCGTTCTATTCCATTTTCTAACTGTCTAACACTTGCTCCACACAACCAAGCATGCATGGGGTTTCAAACTTCCTGTTGTCATTTTTTCTTTCTTTTTTCTTTTTTCTTTCTTGTTTTTTCCTTTTTTTTTTTTTTTTTTGAGGTGGCTACAGCAGCAAACTTTATTGATGGTATTCAAGAAAGTAGAGCTCCATAGCCCTCTCCTATTATTATGGGGAGCTAGGATGGAAACTGTGAGGGAGATGTTCAGTGTTGAGGGACCAAGTTGGGACAGGGACTCCTCAGCAACCGAGGGCCTGTCTCTTGCTCTCAGGGTCCTTGCTGGAGTGGGTGGTCCAGGGTTTCTTACTCCTTGGAGGCTTCCTTGTTTTCAGTCTCCTCCCTCTTCTCTGGTGAAATGTCCTCTTGTTGCCTATTACCAATTCATGTCTATGTCCTAGGAACATATTTTTCAAGATTTTAATTTTTAAAGATCTCCTCTTTCTTACTCTCTCCCCTCCCCTGCCTTTCTCTTTCTCTGCACAAATCACATCTAACTGTGTCCTGCCTCCCACCTGTTTCTCCTCCCACTCCCTCACAGTACCTGCTGCTAGGCCTATGAATACATTTGGGGTTTAGAGTTTGCATTCTTCTTTTATGTCCTCCTTGGCACATTCTAAATTTAAGATGTTGAATTCATCCTTTATTCTGTCTATCCTCAGTGATTTTCTCATGTGCAGCTGAGACAACATTAACCACTTAAATACAGAGCTCCATAGGGGTCAAAGTTAATACCCTACCCACTAAACAATTGCTTTTTTAAGATCTTGGAAAAATCTTTTTCAAGTTATATCATGGATTTTTTCCCCCAAAATTGATTTTCCTCCACTTACAGAGATTGCTTATTACTAATGGCCACATGGCTGGACCTGGTGACGCTTCTCTCTCATTTGCTAGCCCTTCAATCATGGGGACCCCTTGTCAACTACTTTAACCTTGGTCTAGAAGTCAACTGAAGAAAGCACAACCAATGGTCATACACTCTGCATTTCAAAGTGCTACTCAATTGTGGAGAATTAGCATCTTCACCAAGTGGACACAAAGACGACCTTTAGTTTCCACAACAATTCTCTAAAATGTAGTTTAGAGCCATTTGAAATTCATTCCTATAATGAAGTCATGGTCATCATTTTATGTTGTTCATATGTAATGGAAAAAAAAAAGGCTGAGATGGAAATAGAGTGGAATAGTGTTAGAGTAGCTAACATTACAGCATGTATCCATTATTCCTCAGTTAATCTACCAAGAATGAAATACTAAGAGGTTGGATGTTTCACATTGTTATAAGTTAGGAAACCCAAATTATCCCAGTAATGAAACATTTCAGAATACTAGATAATTAATTGATACAATATTCTGAGGGAAAAGAAGAAAAACGAAACCCACACATGAATGGCTGCAGCATAGTAAAGATTTGAGGGACTGGACCCTTGGGAAGGGGCCAAAGGTGTGGCTAGACTAAGACGGTATTTTAGTTGGTTCTGTCTTAGGTCCATGTTACAGAGAAATAATTACAAATTGATGAGCAGTATTTGAAATTCTGTAACTTGACTGTGTTTACTGAACACATGTACATTGGAAATATGATAAAACCTGTCCCAGTATAGCATGAGAATTCTCTTAGAGTAGTAGTATTGTGTAAAGAGATTAAGAATCAAGTCTAAGGTAATAATACAGAAATTGAAAGTGGAAGAGGCCAGGATTTGTGTACATCACTAGAAAGATTCTGGCTCTGTGTTACAATCTACTATCTTGCCACTGTGGAAATATCACCTTAGGTAAGTCTTTTATCTTTCTTGAGACACTGATTTATTAGTGGTAGGTGAGCCAACCTTGAGAGATTGTTGTCCAAATTAAATATGAAAAACACTACACGTGACTAATGACAGATTTGTATGCACGCACTTGTATTCCACCCTCCAAGCCTTTCTCCCTCTTGAGTAAATATCAGATCTCCACTTCTCCAACTCACCCTGACTCTCACGATCAACAGGAAGAAAAGATTAATGGTGTAGAGTATCATGGGTCAAGAGAAGCTGGGGACCATAAGCCCATGAAGAAGCTGAGGACCAGAAGCCCATGAAGAAGCTGGGGACCAGAAGCCCATGAAGAAGCTGGGGACCATAAGCCCATGAAGAAGCTGAGGACCAGAAGCCCATGAAGAAGCTGAGGACCATAAGCCCATGAAGAAGCTGAGGACCATAAGCCCATGAAGAAGCTGGGGACCATAAGCCCATGAAGAAGCTGAGGACCAGAAGCCCATGAAGAAGCTGAGGACCAGAAGCCCATGAAGAAGCTGAGGACCAGAAGCCCATGAAGAAGCTGAGGACCAGAAGCCCATGAAGAAGCTGGGGACCATAAGCCCATGAAGAAGCTGAGGACCAGAAGCCCATGAAGAAGCTGAGGACCAGAAGCCCATGAAAAAGCTGGGGACCATAAGCCCATGAAGAAGCTGAGGACCAGAAGCCCATGAAGAAGCTGGGGACCATAAGCCCATGAAGAAGCTGGGGACCATAAGCCCATGAAGAAGCTGAGGACCAGAAGCCCATGAAGAAGCTGAGGACCAGAAGCCCATGAAGAAGCTGAGGACCATAAGCCCATGAAGAAGCTGAGGACCAGAAGCCCATGAAGAAGCTGAGGACCAGAAGCCCATGAAGAAGCTGAGGACCAGAAGCCCATGAAGAAGCTGGGGACCAGAAGCCCATGAAGAAGCTGAGGACCATAAGCCCATGAAGAAGCTGGGGACCATAAGCCTATGAAGAAGCTGAGGACCAGAAGCCCATGACACACTCATTCCATGTCTAAGCTCTCTGTGACTAACTGCTAGCTAAGTATTATCACCTTAAAAGTGAACTTGAAGAACTACCTGTACCAGATGTCCTGACAGCAGGAGAGGAATATGATAAAACTCTTATCTTAGCCACACCTGGGTTTCTGCTCCCAGTTCCTTTTAAGAAGGAATATAGTAAACTGATTTTCACAAAGGAGATATTAAATTGCAGTGACAATCTAGTCCAGTCCTGAGAAATGTGAGTATATTGAAATATTATTAATGATTGGCATAATTTATATAATGGTATATGCTAGTAAAATAACAGACTGAGTACCTTCTTAGCAAATGGGACTATTGTAAGCACTCCTCTTATGCATATTTTAGTATTTGACTTTATAGAGCATATACTTTTTATAGCCCCATTTGAATGTAAAAGTCAGCCAAACACCAGTGTTTCCAATAATAGATTCCTATCCGTCTACCCGTAATTTTGGGTTTTAAATTAGCTTTTCTGATGTCTAGACCTGTAGATCATGTTACTCTCCATTTAAAGACCTATGAAGTGGCTGGAAATAGTTCTCTTTGGAATTAGAGATAGCAACCTATTACTGTGGGTGGAGTTTGTGTTCATGTGCAGAGGCCCACTCCAGAGGAAGGCTTTGAGAATCTTGCTCTATCACTTGCGACAGGATCTCTCACTGAATCTGAGACCAGACTTTTACTCGGATAATGGCAGATTGCCTGCCTCAGTCTCTCTCGGGGCTAGAGGTGTAGGATGGAGCACACACTAGCTTTTGAAGGCGTGTTGGAGATTGGGAGTTGGGTCCTCAAGTTTGCACAGCAAGCACTTGTATCCACTGAGCTGTCTCCCCTGCCTGAATTAATTAATTGTTAAGGACTGCCTATCTAATCCTCTAAGAGGGTTTCTCTTATTCTTTCTTATACATTATTCCATCTTCCAGAAATGATGATTTCATCAGTCCTACAACCAAATCCAAAATCTTTGTGTTTTCCTTCATTATTAATACTTATAAAGAGAAAATCAGATGCAATGAAAACTTTTGCAAAACACAAATTGGCTAGGAAAACTACGGTTTTTCCATGTCCTTCCAGGTTTCTTTTTTTCCAGTTTAGGTGTTCAGAATGTCATTTCTTTTCCAGGATAAGCTTGAGAAACAGTCTAGACTTCATAAGAACTGACTGAGAACTGCAGTTTTGTTTTGGTTTCATAATGAAACATTTGTAATAAAACCTACGTCATGCTCTGAAGGTGCTTGCAGGAACTGCCAAACACACTCAGATCCCCAAAGATATTTTTTTTAAGACTTTAAATTGTTGGTTTTGAGATAAAAGCCTTAAAGGCTTCAAAATGATTTGAGGTATTTCCTGCTGCTCTACAACTATAAAAGGCAATATTCCAACCTGAATTGTGAGTTGGTTTCCTGCATTAAGGGGCCTCAAAGGACTCTCTGCAGATGTAAGTGCTGGCCTGAAGGCAACACCAAACCTAACCCTCATCTCAGAAATCACATGACTGAGTTCAAAGAGTCAATGGCAGGAGGAGGGGCATGGATAAATGGGTAGGAAAAGAAGGGTAGAAGAATGTTTATGATTTAATGTGTTATGATTCATAAAGTCAAATATTTGGAAACTAAAAGGGACAGCTGAATTGTTTTAACTTAAACTATGTCTTTTCAATATCTCCATGAACAACATAATGACAAAATTTATTATTTAATCTATTATTCACTTTCTATGTAAGTATAAGTAGTTTCAAATGTACATTGAATGTATTTAAATTAAGAAAGTTCACATATATTATTAATAAATGCACAGATATTTATTCATTTACAGTTATAAGCATATTCATTTTCTATAATAAAGACTAAAATATTCATCTATACCTAGAATTCACAAGGAAAGATTGCCAAGATCAAAATGTGCCGGCAATATAAATTCTGGAAAATGTAGTTGCCTTAGGAATATCCATCCCATCAATAAGATTCAGTTCTTTCATTTTCTTTAGGCTGAGATTTTGCAGGAAAAAAAATATATACTATTTAAATAAAATAAAATGTATCATTTATGACACAACATAAGATGGTATATAACGTTTTCTCCATTCACATTTCTGACATCATAATGGTTCTGAATTTTTAGTAATTATTTATGTTTTCAGCCATGTTGATATATTTTGGACGTAGATTATCTGACCTTGTTTTTTTTTATATTTTGTTTGGCATTTATACATGCATATTTGGGTTAAATCTACCCACCCATTTCCTACTCTCCAATTCCTTCCCTATTCCTCTACCACTTTTCCCAGCCCGCACTAGGCATTATTTGCATGTCACCAACACTGACTGAGTTCATTGAATGTTCTAATATATTCATGGGTTCAGGATCATCTACTGGGTCATGACAGCCTATTTGGGACCCTAACTCCTACAGTCAGTAGATTCTCGGGTAGGGTGTGAGTCTATGAGCTTCACCCTACCCTGTTCATGCTGTGATTTTGGCTAGCTTGAGATTCTGTAAGTCTTGTGCATGCAATTCTAGACACTGCTTGCTGATGTGTGCAGCTGATATGTTGCTCTTGGACTGAATCCATTTGCTTGCCTTTGTAGAATATTTTTAATCTCATAAGCATGTTTTAGATTTTATCTGCCCTTCCATGGCAAATGGGAGCAACATAAAACTAATTGTGGTTTTAATGTGATAGGTGTGCCACGTCGAGCATGGAGACAGAATCCTATGGCGAGCTGGGAGAATGGAAGCTCTGCTGCCCAGCTTGAGAGCATATCCTGAAACTCTGCAAAAGTTGGCAGTCCATCGTGCCCTGCAGAGACTCAATAATTTAATTCACTAATCAGTGGAGTGATAGCAGCACTGTAATCTGCTTGCTATTTCTTCTTTTTCTTCTTTACCTCATAAAGAGACATGAATGGTTTTTAATTTAAGTGATTTTACTGAAATGTAAGTGAAAATGAAGTTAAACATACTGATGTTTAAATTTTACTATATTATTGAGATATATATATATATCTCACTATTGCCCCACCAAAAGTTCTAATGGGCCCTCTTTGATATTCCCCCTCATCCCAGGCTCAAACAACTTCACTGCAATTGAGTTTGTCCTTTCTAAAGCATGACATAAATAAAATATCCAGGATTCATTCATTCATTTTAATCTTTCTAAACTCCATCCATGCCATTGCATTCTTCAATAATTCATTTCTTTTTATTGCTGAGGGGTGGTCCATGGAATGAATAGCTCACAACCCATGTTTGCACATTTACCTGTTGAAAGACACCTGGGTTTTACTAGTTTGGGGATGGTTCAAAAAAGCCTCAGCCAAAACTCTTGTCCAAACCATCACAGGGAAGCCAGCTTTGCCTCGGGTTAGACAAGCATCTAATGTGAAAGACAGCATCCCACATCAAGTGTACAAGTGAATGGCTTTGGGATGTGAGCACATACTTCCCAGAGTGGGTCATAATCAAGTGTCTCACCAGTAGACTGACAGTTCCAGTTCCCTCAGACCATTGCCAGCATCAGGTACATCAATCATTTTCATGTTCAAGAGATTAAGAGACACATAGAGGGACTTCACTGTAATTGTATTTTTAATTGTGGTATTTTTTTATATTTTACATATGTGTGTATGTGGTTGTATGTGTATTGTTGCATGCATGTAAGCATATTGACCCATGCTATGCCCCTGTGGATAGAAGAGCAAGAAGTTGGGTGTCTTTCTCTATCATTCTTTTGCCCTGAGAAGGTCTATCTCTGGACTAGAAGAAGTTCATCATTTGCTCTAGGCTGACTGACTGGTGTTTACTCCTAGACCTGTGTCTACCCACATCCCATTTCAAGGTTTGGTTTATAGACACCCACTTTCTCTTTTTACCTAGGTTATGGGGATTCAAGTTCAGACCCTCATGTTGTACAGCAAGCATTCTTATTCGCTATGACCTCTCCCTAGCCATTTTTTTAATTAACTAAAAGCTGTTCTTTATTTGTCAAACCTAGCACAGATATAGCCACTGTACACTTTACCAAGGAAGCACCTGGAAGATTTAACACATGGCAAGATAACAGAACATGACAGTCCAGTCACAGGAATTCAGGAAGATACAGAATAGCCCCTTCACAAAGCCACATCTTTGTTGACTTTCCACAGATATATCCAACTTTATTTCACTGTTTTGTGTTTGCTGCTTCTATTAATTGTCCTTCGATTGCTTTTTCCTTAACTTCTGGTGGCTAGTAACCTAGTTTTTGCTTGCATCTTGATTTACTTATGGTATGTCAAAGTGTTTCAGCTTATAATTCTTAGTAGTTTATTCCATGTATTAAAAGATACATTCATGACTTACCAACTGTTTTAGTGTCCCACTGAAGTACAGAAATCTTCATGTTTCTAGCTCCTTTTAGATACTGAAAAACTATTCTGTTGTTCCTTTTGCTAGTCTGTAAGTTGAATGCCACAGTAAATAGCACCTAAGTTTGTATGTTAACCATCCACTAGGATCAAGGAAGTTTATGAAGCAGAATACAATGTTTTCCTTGCCTTGTTTTTAGTCCACTAATGTCTTCCTTTCAGGTTCTCCCAGATTTATTCACTTATCATTTGTTCTATGTGAAAAAGCTTGTTGTAGCCATATTTTAATGGACAAATTCATAAACAATAAGTTCTCATCCAGATAATTTTTTATTTTTATTTCTGAATACAGCTTTGAAGAATATAGAATTTGGACTTGAAAATGTGTTTATTTCAGTACTTAGAAAATTGTGACTCACTTCCCTCTGGTCCCAGGAGAAAGGTGCTACCATTCAAATTGGTGTCTGATAATTAGTATCCAACTCTTTGCTCTCTCTCTCTCTCTCTCTCTCTCTCTCTCTCTCTCTCTCTCTCTCTCTCTCTCTCCCACACACACACACACACACACACACACACACACACAAGCTAATGCTCAGCTTTTTAAAATTGTAGGTTTCTGTCTTTCCCTGATTTGGGAAATTTTAGTCATTTTAGGTGCAAAAACTATTTCAAATCCTTCCAGTTCAGTCTTCTTGGAGGCTGTTGTGAGACAAATGTTAACTCCATCAATGTCTGTAATATTATTTTGTTTTCAGGTTTTGTAGACTGCTGCTCTTCTGTCAGACAGTAGCTTTGCCTTTTGCCCCATGAGCTCTTGTCCTGGCTAATTCATCATTCAGTGATGTCTTTTCTACCATTCAATGCTTCTGTTCTGTAATTTCCATTTGATCCTTTTCTATAACTTCTTCTCTTTAATATTTTGATCTTGCTCCAAAAAGTTATTTTAAAAGTAGAAGCAGATATTTGTTAGGGCTGGTTTAAAATCTGTGAGATAATATGAATCTAAGTCATTCTTACCAGCATCTGATGCTTGTATGTCCTTGTGTAACTTTTGTCGTTGTTTTTAAGGCTTACTTGCATATATTTTGTATTTATTTATATTTATGAGTGGACTGCTTGTGAGTCTGTGTACCACCTGTGTGTCTGGTTCCTACGGAAGCCAGAAGAGGATGTCAGATTCCCTGGAACTGGAGTTGCAGATAATTATGAGCAACCATGTGGGTGGTGTGAATTGAACCTTTGTCCTAGAAGAGCAACTGGTATTCTTGAACCTCTGATTCATTTCTCTGGCCACTCCTATGTATTAATTTAAATGATTCTTCTTTAGGTTCCAGATGTATGAGATAATATCTGAACATTATATCATAAGATAATCCTCTTTAACCTTCATATGGTGGGCTCCTGTCAAGGTATGCTGCTAAGGTGACTGGGAGGGTTGACAGTTTCGCTGTTCTATGAGGATGCTCTCTAACAACACGATGCCCCTCTCTTATGTTGACTCACTGAGGAGAGTTGAGTGACAGACATGATACCCTGGGCCTGCTTCTTCCACTCCATTTAAAGTCCCAGGGCTACTTGGCAACACATCTCTACTTCTCATTACAGATGCAGGGTCTTCTCCTCCCTTGTGTTCAGTGGAACATGGACACTTTTAATGTGCCCATGAAAATTTGCAAATAAGAGTCAAGAACCAGGGCTCACCCCTATATCGCTCCATTGCTGTAGGCCTATGGTAAATAGAAGTCCAGGTACCCACTTGTGCTGAATGACAGAGATAAGAGATGTGGGAAGCAGAAGGTTAATTACACATGCCCGCAACAGATCTCCACATCCTGGAAAGGACGCTCAAGCACCAGCAAAAGCTGTAACCCATGCTTAGGAGTCAGAGAGCTATGCCCAGAAATGGGTGTGTGGCTGACTTCACTTCAAACTCCTCATTTAGCCTTGTTAGTACCTCGTAGATATTGACTTTCTCCCTCCAGTTAGGGCTCAGTGACATCAGTGATTGGGAAAGAGTAAGATGCACACACGTGTACACCTTGATTTGGATGAGAGAGATGCACACATGTTCACACTGACTCTGATGAGTGAGATGCACACATGTGCACACCTTGATTCTTATGAGATGCACACATGTGCACACCTTTACTTGGATGAGTTGATAGATTGGTGGTGGATTCATATTACTATAAGGAGAGAAAGGAATGTGGGTGCTAATGGGCACCAGTCTGCCTGCACTGCCCCAGTGCTGTTGCATGGAGAGAGAAGGTCTATCTGGCCACCAGACTTCACTAACTACCTCTGGCCTAGAAGAAAAAGATTATGCACTTAGTCCCATCAGAAAGACAATAGAAGACTGTTCCCTGATTGTCCCTCTCAAACCAAATACAATGTCCGAGTCAAAGTTAACTCATTCCTCTCCCCTTGCTTGATGTGTAGGCTTGAGGTCAACCTCCTACAGTTTGTGGTGGGGATGTATACATGTTCTCACTTTATTCCATTTTTGTGTAAAATCAAGTCTGAAATGAATATTTTAAACATCGTACTTAAAAAAAAGACAATATCGTTTGTATAAGTTACTGCAGTAGCCATTATTACCTACACATACTACACTGCACTTCATCAAGGTACAGGTAAGGAAAGTATATTGTTGTCCTATCATCTTGTGAGTTCAGATTTTAAAATTTAGAGCACTTCTCAGCAAGATCCAATCAAGGACAAATTCATCAGTTTGGCATCCATGTCTAGAGTTAAGTTTTATTTTATAATGCAAACAAAAGCGAAAAATGGGCAAGAAGAATCTCAAAGTGTAGACTGAAATTGTTTATTGCTTGTGGAAATGTGAGAAAAATATATATATAGTTGCTTTAACAGTATTGCAAGGGTATGAATCTCTTCTTCCTGTTAATTCTACACTGGTTATGTAAAAGTTTTTAGAGTAAGCCAGGTAGATGAATTATATAAACTTTCTTTGCCTGTTTTGCAAGAGTTCTGTAAGTCTAAATTAATCTCAAATGATAGTTTTAAATAAACCTGTCCCCTGCATTGTGATTATCAGAGTCAGTGATGTGTGATATCCTAGTCTCTCTTCAATTCCACTCCCTTTCCCAATTAGTCACCAAAGCATGTCATTTCTACTTCATGTAGTCTCTTGTTTTCTGAAAAAATGCTCTGCTCGTGTCTCTTAGTTTTAGCTGGGATAACTACAAGGGCTCTATGTTAGTGCCCTACTTTTATATTTCTAAGAACAACTAGTAAATTCCATCACAGAATTGGCTAGAACTGATTGATTCGTTGCTGGAGAGACATGTGATCCCTTTTGAAAGCAATATTCTCCACTGTAGAATCAGAGGAATCCAAAATGAATTTCCTGTAGAAAGGCAGTGATAGACATATTTAAAACTATAGGCAAATACATAAATGTATGACAGATAGTATAGATAATAGATAAATATATAATATAAATACCAGGTAGATGGTAGATAGATAGATAGGTAGATAGAAATAGATGATAGATGTTTATATGTTTGATGTTGGAATCTGCAAAGAGCTACATATTAAAATAATATGACATCATTACTTGATAGATACATGTAGTCATGAATAACTGTTTCAATAAGATTATTTTATTTATGTGTGTTTTTACATGTCTTTATCAATCTCAGTATATAGAATACATGTGTATGAGTAGGAGTCTAGTCAATTCCACACAGAAAGTTGTAAGCCTGCAAGGGCTATGTAGTAAGACCCTGTCTCAATATATATGTTGAGGTATATAAAGAATATTTTATCTGTGTTTTTCAGACATACAGATTTCCCATGTTCTACTCATATAGGTTAGAAAGAGGAGGGCTGAGAAGGGAGGACATAGGGAACTTATATGGCCAACATACATGATATACTTGGCTAAAAAGGTGCTACTATGGAATTAAAATCTGTTTAATAAATACATATTGATACATTGTGGGTTTGTAAAAGGCAGCTTTCAGTGGTATTGTTGAAGCCCCAACTACATCCCTTAAGCACAGCCCTTCCTTGCTGTTAGCAGTGGTCCCTCATTTCTGCTTTATATTCAGCTGCAACCATAAACAGCCAAAGCTGTTTATTTTCATCTTATTACCTCCAAGTCCTTAAGTGTATATACTTTTAAATGTGTACAAGTTAATCTTAAGTAAAACTTCTGGACCTCAAAGGATTGGCCTGTCTCCTCTAATATGTATAATAGCATCCAATAATAAATGGACCGATGACTGCCCAGGTAAAGCTGAAGTCAGATCTGTTTCAAAAGAACTTCTAAAAACTCAATTTACAGAAATAATAGAATGTGGTCTTAAAATTATTCCTGACCTTTACAAACCTCCATCTCCGACCCAATTTGCCACATTCTAATGCTGTTTATTAAAATGAACACAAACATGTCAGGGTTTCCAGCCTTTCCTTTTGGTATTATTTTTGCAGAAGATTTTTGTTTTATAAATCTCTGACTTAAACTTTCCAGCTTCAGACTGGGCAATGGTGGCACACGCCTTTAATCCCAGCACTTGGGAGGCAGAGGCAGGCAGATTTCTGAGTTCGAGGCCAGCCTGTTCTGCAGAGTGAGTTCCAGGACAGCCAGGGCTCCACAGGGAAAACCCTGTCTCGACAAACAAAAAACAAAACAAAAAAAAAACAAAAAACAAAAAAAACCTGTCTAGCTTCCCAACTCCGCCATTTTTGATTCTTCTGGGAAAGATCGTGCAATTTTTTAACAATTAGTAGCTCTGAGATATCTTAACTTCATCATGGTCCACGTGTCTATTTTTTTTCTTTAAGAATTAGGTTACCTATTTGCACAGCATAAAGGATAACGGGGAGGCTTTTGTTTTAGCAAATTTTCCATTTCGCAATAAAGCAACACCTACATTACAGCACATAATCACTGGGTGAAGGGTGAAGGGTTAACAGAAAACTCAGAATTCCAATCTGAACCTGGGTGTCATCCATACTAGCTTCTGACTGCTTGGCTATTTCCAGTTGGAGTCACAGAAATGGCATGGTTCACATTTCCATAGAGCTCCATTCAGTGAAGAAAATCTATCCTGAGACTTTAAGCCTTAACAAATTGCCTAGGGATGAGGCTACAGATGACTGAGAATCTTTGAATATTTAAATATTCTGAACCCACACACGGTAAATACGGGGTGGAAGGCTATGGAGGGTCAGGCAGGCAGGCACTTCAGCAGGGAGGAAATAAAAGCTTCTTTGCTTACCTCCCTGGTAGTCTGCTAGTTGGCTGTGAGGTTAAGTAAGAACCTTGGCTTTAAATATTGACAGCAGAATGGCCTGCCCCTTGAGGAGGTCCTTCCAGCAAGGGCTGTGTGTCACATGGGCACCCCCTGCTTTAGTTCTGAGGCATTTGGCATCAGGCCCCTCCACTATCATGTGCAGCTTGAGCACACACAGCTGGGATGGCAATGGGCTTGTTATTTGTAAAACAACCATGAATTTCACCACAGGCCTTCTACCAACACTGAAGCATCTGTGAATCAAACTGTTCCCCAGCTGTTGATCTGCTACCTGCAGGGACATGTAGTACAAAGTCCTATTAATACTTCTGGCTACACCCCCAACACACACACACACACACACACACACACACCACCACCACCACCACCACACACCACCACCACCACCACCACCACCACCACCACCACCACCACCACCATGGGTTCATAAAAAATCAGACCCCTGTACTACACTGCAGGGCATCAACCCACCCAAAGAGAAATCTCTAAAGATTCATATGATTTTGAAGTTACAGTTAGGGTTTGTGAGGCAGATCTATATTGTTTCATTCTTATTTATTTATGAGTGTGTGTGTGTGTGTGTGTGTGTGTGTGTGTTCATGTGTGCACATACCAGTGAAGAATTGAAGTGAGTTTTGGATCAGAGCTGAATTCCCAGGCAGCTGTGACCCAGGCCCACCATGTGCATGCTGGAAGCTGTCCTCAGGTCCTCTGGAAGAACAGCAAACATCTGGACAACTGAGCCATTGCTCCAACCCCAAAAATTAAATTTTAGTTTCTATAGTTTAGCATAAGGTTTTGCCATGGAGGCAGAAGCGCATTAAAAAAAAAAACGAGAGAGAGAGAGAGAGAGAGAGAGAGAGAGAGAGAGAGAGAGAGAGAGAGAGAGAGAGAGAGAGAAACCTTTGCATGAGAGTAAGACTCAAGTTCTGGACACAAGAACAGACTCTAACCCTGTCTTTGCACACAGGCTTATTGAAGCTCAAAAAATTTTTATTTCTTTATCACTGACCACACATATTTCAAGTTTTAATTAAAAGCTCTGATTGGTAGCAATTTGTAACTGTACAAATGTATTTTTATTTAAAAACAAATTGCACTTATAAATCATTTGTTAAAGCATGCATAACAGATTTTACTTTGGAAAATGGAAACGGTCACCCTTTATATTAAAAGCTAAATAATAATATGTGTAATTTGCAAAGAACATTGATTTTAGCTTAAATACCAGATAATAATTATAATAAATGAGAGAATACACCATTTTCTAATTCAGTTCAGGTTTTCAAATGTTAACGGAACATACACTATGCCTTGCTTCAAAAATCGGACGTCATTAATGGTTCCAGTTTGTCTGATGATTGTAAAATTCTATTAAGATCACACTAATGCCTGTAACCCATGAAGCCATAGGAGGCTACTTCTAAATTAGAGTTCTAGAAAATTATAGCAAAGTCAGTGTTTTCCTCAGCCAATGCTCTGCCATTTGTAGACTTAGGTTTCTTGGAATCTGAAGAATATAGATGCCCTCTTATTAGAATACTTCCATGCAAATGTAACACACAATATTTTAATTTATTTAATTTTTGTTCTATTGTTAAATTTCCCGATAATAAGCATATTTGGGGTTATAGGTGTGCTGTCTGCATTCATGCTGTGCTTTTGGAGACACAGCTCCAGTAACAGAACCTGATTAGGACGTCGTTGCTCTGAGGAACACGGAGCGTTTAATGCACAGAAAGTTTCTTTGTCCAAGGAGGGTCTTACACTTTCCTCATGAGCACGGGTTCGGCACCATTGCCATGTGCCAAAGAATGGACTCTACAGAACTCATTCTAACTCATGGATCTTCTCATATTTTGTTATTAAGAACTGTGTCATTTGGCCATGTCCCCTTCCAGGGGACACTTAGGCAGACAACCTTTGGGAAGTTGCTGTTACTCTCATCAAATCCAGCCATTTGTGGAAATAGGCTTCCCAAGGAAGCATTGCTTCTATGTTTTCCTGGCCTTGGATATTGTTGAAGGCAAAGGAAAATCCATCGGTGTCTCTCCTTTTCAGAGTCTTGGATAAACTGCAATGCCATTTATTCAAGTGTCAACACACGGGGAAAAAATCCTAAAATCATAAAAACAGGATGATTTCCCTCGGTTGTGGAGGAAATTTTTGATAGTTTGCAAATCTGTAGAACTTTTAGAGAAAAATAATATGAAATAATGTGGGGGTTTGTTTTTAATCCCCATTAGTGCACAGTAATTATGGAAGCCTGTGCTTAAGACATAAAGACAACGGCATCTGCAGTGACCGGACGGGGAAATCTGAGCTAACTCTTAGCCTAAGTTGCACAGAATTGACTTAGAAATAGGAAGAAAATAAAACTAAGATTCTTGACACTAACTGTGTTAGGATCTCTTTTTTTTCTCTCCAGGCTTTAACGGAGAAAAACTGAGAAGGAACATTAATTTTTTAATGAAGTTGTCATTTAAATACCTAGGAAGAAACGCTGGCTATGGCATTGACTCCTGAAAATGAAAAGAATGAAGAACTAAAAAACACTGACGAGCTCTGCTCATAGACCTTTAAAACAAAGTTCACATATAAGCATGCGCACACATACACAGACATAGGAATATATAGTTTTCTCTTGTTACCTGAAAGAATAGGAAGTCTCATAAGCTACTTGTATTAATTTTCTACAATGGATACAATGAAATAAAATAAAAATCAAAAACTGCTATTCCGGTGTTTCTTTTTTTTTTTTTTAATTTACTTTAGATGTTATAATAAGTCAACTAATGAAATTGGAATATTAATCAACTGTTAAAATATTTTTCTAAATATAATTATTCTTACTGCTCTTTTTTAAATCAAAATGAACATCTTAACTCAGTTTCCATACCAATGATAGTAGTGATTAATTAATACTCCCAAATATTCACTTTAAATATTCACATAGATCGGACCATGCGGTGAAACTCTGAACATCTGCAGATGAGCTCAAAAATAAAATCAAATGATTGACACTTTTTAAAGGGCAGAAGGGAGTTTTATAATGGAATATTTTTAAGAGTATGGGGTCATAGTCATTACCTGCTTGTTCACTTACACAATTTTCTGCAGTTTTATTAATTATGCCACTCAGAACTTCAGAGAAGGAGCAGAAGTTAAGGACATATACCAGCCTTTCTGAGGACCCAAGCTCGGTTCCCAGCGTCCACATCTGGTGGCTCGCAGGGGCAGCAACAGCAACAGCAGCAGCCTTGAGCTTCTGCTCCGGGGAATTTATTTGAATTCACACAGATGCACAGGAATACCAATAATTAAAAATAAATATTAAAGACTAAAACTAAAATAGAATTTATGGCTACAGGTTTGAGGACTACACAAGCGAACATGATAGAATGCTGGGGGAAGGGGAAGAGAAATGGAGCAGGCAAAGAAGCTGTGTCCCTGCTTTGGGCTGGATTCTGTTCTGGGTAGCAGAGGAAGGTCAAGGCCAAGCATAAGGATTCCGTTTTAAAGTTTCCAAGGAACTCTCTGCAAGGCGTTCGGTTTCCACTAACGGCAAGTGAGGAAAAAAGATGTCTCCTACCTCTTTCTCCCTTCACCTATCTTTTCTACTCTTTCAATCTGTTCCTATCCTCTCCCCCAGCCAAATGCCCACCGTTCACCTGAGCACAGCACCAGGCTGACTTGTCTTCCTGCTTCTTTATGCCTCAGAAATCCATCAGCCACGCAGTTGAAAACCCAAACTGTAGGAAGAAAGCCAAACTGCCTTAGCGGATGCAGATTTTGATCAGTCGTACTTAATGGGTTTTTCTTTAAGCTATGGAAGAGCTGTGGAAAAGCAACAGAGCGTTTGTCTCCCAGATAGATGGAGAGTACAAAGTGATAATAATGGGCAATTGAGAACATTTACAATTAAATTTGATACTAAAACTTGTGGGCGAGTTAAGAAGTGATTCTTGCTAAAAGTATTACAGCATTTTAAGCGCATTAAAATTCTCTTACTCTGCATTTTAGTTTGAAAAAAAGGTTAAAGTATATTGGTATGTTTGTCTTTGAGGATCTAGTTTTTTTTTTTATTATTTGTTTGTTTGTTTGTTTTACCATGCTACAGCATTACAAAATCTCATAGATAGATAGATAGATAGATAGATAGATAGATAGATAGATAGTTGATAGATAAATATCTAGAGGTATAGATATATCTTCTCTATAAAAACTTCCTGTCATATCTAAGTTTTAATTCTGAGAAATTTCAATATGTAAGAAATTTATGTTTGTATTCATGAGAAAACTTCAAATTGATTCCTGTTCCGCTAACAAATGAGATATGTCCATCATTTTTGAAAGCAAAATCAATTATTCAAAATGCTCTGTGTCCCTAAGACGCAAGAAGACACTTTCAGCGCATCTGAAAATTGTATTTCAGTTTTTTCTTTTTGCACCATGTTTATCTGAAGATATGTCACCCTTTATATTCAGACCATATTTGATATCACCCCGCATTTTCTATTTTCATTGAGAGGAGATAAGTAAAAGAAATAATTGCTACTCAATCTTTTTTTCATTCTTCCATTTAATTTTGGGAAGGAAATAAAAATTTGGTTTTTTTTTTTTTCTCTCTCTTAACATATTTCAACTAAAAGCCTCCAGCTTACACCCTCAGTTTGAAACTTCGGATGGAGTCACCCATCAATATTCTGATTCTGGATTGAGCTAAGAAGGAATACACTGGAAGCAAGATGAGTTGATAAAGTTCCAGGCTGGTGGTGTTCCCACCAATTTACATGCAAGAAAGAATCTATATCATTAAACTAATTTTCTGACTATTTCACAAACAGCAACATTGTTTTCTACTCCGAGTTCTCTGCGAGTTAATTCACATTGTTCTCAGAAGTGAAGCCCCTGACTGCCCTTCGGCTCCTTCCAAGGAGTTTTTGTCCTTATATGGAATCAGGCTGTTTTGCGTATATTGTTAGACAAAAATCCATGAATATTAAGCCATTATTTTTACATTAGCAACTTTTCCCAAGGTAGATTTTTATCATTTTAAGACACTTTGTTTCATGTGTTAGTCCCCTTTTGTCTAATCACCTCTAAAATTATGAACACTACAAGAATAATACATGCAGAATAACAAAACAGCTTGAAATATTCATAGCTAAGAAGGCAACTGTTAAATGTTCATAAACAAAGTTGTTTGGAGACTCCTTTATTAATTTTTAATTTATTTTCAGTCAATTCCTTATTACTTCCAAATTCCTGTAGGGGATTCTGTTAATTAGTCATGTGTAAAATATTCATTAAAACCAGGCTCCTATTTTCTCCTTTTATTACAAATTTACATTTCTAATCTTATAACCAAAATAAATGCCATTGGGTAGAGGAACCATATTAATTTTGATCAGGCATTTGAAATAGAAACTCCTACAACAAAAGATAGCGAAATGTAAACTAAACTGTTATTGAAGGACTGTGTTGAGTTATCCTCATGTTGGAAGAACAGATGAGTATCTACTTCATGTTTGGGGAAATATTATTATCATGTAGTTTGTTTAAAATCTCATAAATTCATCTAAAATGAAGAAAACTGACATTGTACATGTTTGCCTGTGAATGCTAAGACCATGAGAATACTTCAGAAACGGAACACAGACTAGAGACCCTAGGACAGCCAAGAGTGCTCATGCTCATCACAAAGTCCTGTCAGACTGACTAAGATTGGGTGAAGTTGTATTTATACCGCACGCTATACTTGCTACAATGGAGCTTTTTTGACTAACTACTGTGAAACATATTCTGATTATATTGTTTTGATTCTGAACTACATACAGCAAGATATCTTAGGAAATGGAGCTTTTGTATCCAATACTATTCCTGGAGATGCTAACTAACCTCCTGGTGAGAGACACACTGATGTTCTCTTAGAATATCCATGGGAGGGTCTGGAACAAAGGCTCAGGACAACACAGCTCTGCCTGCCCTTACACAGGGCCCAGTTTCAGCTTTGAGCACTAACATGGCAGCTCACAACCACCTGTACCTCTAGTTTCAGAGAATCTGATGCCTTCTTCTTCTGACCTCCACAGGCACCAAGCATGCAAGTGGGGCACAGATGGGCACAACACTCATACGCATATATGAAATGAATAAATCTTCTAAAAGCAAAGAAATAAGTGTCTCTAAGAGAAACATGTGGCAATGTAGTGAAGGGTGGAACCAAAGCCAGGGGAGGCAAAATGGCAACACATAGACTTCTGTTCTGGTTAAACATCTTGCTTTAAAAAAAACAAACAAAAACAAACAAACAAAAAACAAACTCTCAGATAACTCATCAATCTAGAACCTACTCTAGAGAACGTTTCACAATCCCTTTGTAAGTAATTTTTTTTCTTTAGTATATTTGATGATTGCCTCTAGGGTTTGTTTTATTCTACATTGCATGTGTGTAGATATGTGTGTATGTTTTATAAAATAGTTGGACAAATCTAATTCCAAGATGAATTGGAATGGTAGCTATCCTAAAGAACCAACAAAGCAAGGTTTTAGAACTTGAAGAACACTGTTCCCTAGGTGAAACACCAGCTAGGTTTTAGTAGACTTCCAAGTGCCAACTATTTGTCTGCAGTGATTTGAATACAATGACCCCATAAGTCTTAGGATTTAAATGCTCAGTCGTCTCTAGGGCATGATTGGGGAAGATTAGTATTATGGTCTTGCTGTAGAAAGTATGTCACTGGGAGCAAACTTTCAAGCTTCAAAAGACTCCTGTCATTTCCAGTATTCTCTTTCTGCTTCCTGGGTGTGGACTGAGATGGAGGATCTCAGACTGCTGTTCCAGACCCATGCCTGTAGGCTTGTGGCTGTGCCCTGCCCCCTTTGTAATAGCTGTAGGTTATTATATCTAGAACCACAAGCCATAATTAGTTCTCCCTTCTGTAAGTTGACTTTGTCATGGTACTAAAAACAGCAATACAGTAATTAATACAGACTGCTTCTTAGATATACACCTCTACAAGTGTTCCTCATTTTTAAAATGCTTCATATGTAATATATTTTTGGCTCACCATGTTATAGTATTTCATCTTAAAAGCAGGTGTGTTTAGTTGCTTTTAGAGGTATTGACACTTTGAGTTAAAATAACACTTTTTAATAAAGATCACTTGATTTTAGTCTCTTCTGAAAATGTGACTTTGGACTAGTGGAGAACACCCATAACCCCAGGACTTGGGAATTAGAGGCAAAAGAGTTGCCTGAAGGCCATGCAGTCAGTTTAAGATGAATCTGAACTATTCCTTAAGAGCATGTCTCAAAATAAAAAATAAAAACAAAGGAGGCCAACCAGGTGACTCATTGGGTGAAATCACTTATCATGCAATCTCCCTCATGCACACAACAATAATAAACAGATATAATATAAAGTTTTCAAAATAAAAACAAAGAAGGCTAGTGTATATATCATGGGCAGAACCTTTGCATAATGTGTGACCAATGGAGTTAGAGGTTCAGAACCAGAAAGAGAGATAGAAAGAAGAAAGAAAGAAAGAAAGAAAGAAAGAAAGAAAGAAAGAAAGAAAGAAAGAAAGAAGGAAGGAAGGAAGGAAGGAAGGAAGGAAGGAAGGAAGGAAGGGAGAGAGAGAGAGAGAGAGAGAGAGAGAGAGAGAAAGAAAGAAAGAAAGAAAGAAAGAAAGAAAGAAAGAAAGAAAGAAAGAAAGAAAGAAAGAAAGAAAATCTTCCTGCCCCTTCCTTCAGTAGCTCATATTAATTCAAGTATTAAAACAACAATAAAAATAAAATTTTTATTTTATTTTTGGGAAATTTAACTCTGGGAAATGATGAAACATGTTTGCTTTGACTGTACATTCTTAGCACAAAACTCTTCACCAACATAGTCCAACTCTTTTAATAAACACACATGATGTAACTTATAATAAAGTTATAATCCCAATCAGTTATAAAAGGTTATATTATTTCAGACAGTTTTGTGAAATAATTAGCCAACATATGTTAAGAAACTATTAAATGAGTGCTTTGTTTCAGAAGATAGATTGTGTTTCTTTTGTTTCTCCTTCTGATAGTTTAATTTACTATTCCAAAATGTACCCACCATATTGAAGAAATTCCCTAAATATGGAGGCATTATTTAGTTATACTTCTGGGAGTCTGTCATAGAAAACACTCTCATTTATTCTCTGATATACAAGAGGAAAAAAAAAAAAAGAAAATGTATTTCCCATAATTCCTTTAAATAGTGAAAAACATTGGTGCTCAGAAATCACAGAAAGCATAGAGTCCTGGATTTTGGAAATGAGCATTTTGTATTCAAATTCCATAAACTTTAAGATGAGGTTCTGGTTCAAAAATAAAGGCTATGAAAGAAAGTCAAGGATTGTGAATTCATCTCTGCAGGATGATGCATCTTTTCACCCAAGCACAGAACACAGTGGCTGCTTGGAAGTGAGTCACTTACTATTCAAATGCTGAGCCCATTTACTTGGGCATTACCGTCATCTGTCTCACTTCTCCCCACAAATAGAATAGACTGTCACCTCTACACAGTCAACATTATTCTTTGTGGCAAAAAATCACAAATGTGAATACTTTAAATTACACAATAAAACGTTTCAATTATTCTAAGAGTCATGTGAAGTGCTATTAGGATTCTTCTAATACCCCTCCAGTTTCTCTAAAGCTATCATTTTATAAAATACTTTGCAAATACAGCATTAGAGAAATTTACCCAAGCCACTCACGAGATGATATTATTATGATTTAACTCAAGTAGGATCCAAAGCTTGCTCCATGTCCACTATCTAAGTTTCTCTGGACTCCTAAACAGAACATTTATGTCTATATCGTTATAACCTGCACGAAATTATTTGAGGAACCACCCATTATGTTGATATAATGACAGGCTATAGCTATTATAGGGAATAATTGAACAAAATTTCTAGGAAGTTAGGTTGGATAAGACACCACTGGGTCCTGTATAAGAAAGATCCATGTTTTAATAAAATGAATATTTTACTCTGTTCTGGTTTCATAGATCTATTAATAAGACAAACAGCTGTGATTAAAAACAATGCAGGAAAGGTTTATTTTAGCTCACAGATTGCAGTTGCAGTCCATCACTGTAGGGAGGTGAAATATACACAGTTACCAGTTACATGCCACTTCCTTGCCTGTGAACTCCATCTGTCCTCTCTTACATAAGATCTCCTGCCCAGGCAATGGTTCAACCTATGGTGGTTTGAGTCTTTCCACACAAATTGACTTAATTAAGAAGGTCTCACAGAGACAGTCCCATCACAGGCTAACTCTTATAATAATCACGAATGATGCTAAAATATGACACAATGACAACTAAAAAATGCCCATAGCAATCTTCTAGATGATATTCTACCACTAGAAACAAAATTTCAAACGAGCTTCCCTCTGAACTCCACATTCTTTTTATCATGCTGTTGGACATCAACTCTATTGTCAAAAACACTGTTCAGGGTGAATGGTTTGGACAAGGCAGTAACTCTCTCTAAAATGCAGTGATAGATATCTCCTACTGTTTAGCTAATTGATTGATGTTTTATGTATAAATCACGCTGTTAAGTAACGTTCCTCTTCTCTTATACAATTGAGAACAATGCTGGTGATAGCGATTATATTTTCCACCAGTTTCGCCCGTTCATTTTCATCTATCTTTAATGCGTGATAAATAGGGAAGCCACCCACCATAAGCCAGGTTGAGAAGGTGGATCATCAAAAGAACTGAATGTTAATGGATTTCCACTGACAAAACTGATCAGTTAGTATGTAAGTCAGATCATGATAAGGGTGAGCCTACACTGAAGTTAGGAATTTCAAGAACTGGTCATTTAAAAATCTTGTAGTTGGGTTATCCTTGTAGTTGGATTTTGAAAACTATGAGTTGAATTACAGATCTTCTGGATTTCCATATAGAATAGAACTCTGTATTTACTGTGAGAGTATGAAAGTCATATTGGTTACTGTTATAGATTCAACAAGGCATCGCCTCCTTCAGGCACATGTGTTGAATGCCTGATCCCTAGCAGGTGGTGCTATACAAAGAAGACCTAGAAATGGATGTTGGGGGAAGAATGTGATTCACGGCAGGACACTCACCAAGACACAAAGTCCAGCTCCCCTTCCTTTTTGTCAGGTTTCAATATCTACCTGTGAGAAATTTGGTCACTGGTGATAAAAGAATGTAGCCCAACTACCAAGACTGTAATGTTAATGGAAAATTGCACGTTATGAGCTTAATTCTATCTTCTACCCACTTTCTCAAATCCTCTTTTTATTCCTCCTCCTCAATAAATCCCTGGGGGAGTCAGGGCCTACATTAGCATCCCCATCTTACAGTTGGTGAAATGAATGCTAATTCAAGTTGCATGAATAAAACCATAAGATCCACTACAGGAGCTGGAACTAACATTTTCTTCATCTCAAAAGGAAGAAAAGGCTTCAGGGATTTTATGAAACTTTTAGATAAATAAAAAGAGGCACTTATCATAACTCATGTCAATTTAAGTTGAAAATAGAATTCTCTTAAGTTAATGACTAACTTAAAACACATAGATATTGGAAAGCGTTGCACTGTGTATTAATATATAAAAGTGAGAAAAGTATTTATTGTTTACCCCTAATTAAATATTTAAGCAAATGATTCTTCACTTCACCTTTTAGATGTTGAGCACTACTTCTTAACAGGCTATGTTTGTGTTTCAAATGCAATATCAAAGCTTAAAATGCACATTATTATAATGTTTAAAAATAGTGATTCTCCACCCCCTCCCCCCCAGTTCAAAGAATAACAAGTCAGTCAAATTCTATCCACAAGATATCCAGAATTAATTATAGTCTATTTCAGTTACATGCATATTTTATTTTAGAAAAAATTAGTGTATTTACTAAAAGACACTTATACAATTATATGAATTCCTTTCAGCAATTTTATAATGGGTCTTTGATTTTATAATGTGTTCAAAAATGAAAACATTTTGAAGTTTATTTAGCATATAATGGGAGTAAATATTTTAGAAAAATGAAATGTAAATCTATTCCTGAGTCTTTATGCTATTTAATTGAATAATATGTCAGTTTTGTACAGTTAATAAGGCTCGAATTCCAGACAGATAGGCAGTATGGAATTTAAGAATCAGAGACATTTCAGTATTGGCTCTTAAAGACTTCTATAATTGATTCCCTGTGCAAAGGTTGGGGGGGAGACCTAATATATTGGAAAGAATACAACAAATTAAAACACAGTGAAATTTACTTTTATAACGACATGGAGGTTTTTTTATTTTTTATTTTTGGCTGACTGACAGCAAGTGTTAGTGTGTAACTGCCAAGGTGCCAAGGTCATTAGCATATAGACCGAGAAAAGAAGACTAGTTTTGGTTTCAAAAAAATAATTTCCCATGCAACCTGAAATGGTATTCCTGCATGGACTCTCTATTCCTTATTTTAGTAAAGTGAAATTGTGTTTCATTTCAGACCATCAAGAGCCTACCTATACATTTTAATAATGACTTTTTGAAAGATTTATGATTATGAACTTGCATCGAAATGGTATCTGAGATATATAACTTTTAAAATCATTAAAGAAACTTAAAAGAATGGAGGAAGAAGAGATAAGAAGAGGAAGAAAGAGTAATGGGGTAAAGTGAAGAGAGCAGAAAAGACAATGAGCCTAAAATCAGGCGCATGTGCTTGCCTTGTCTCGCCTTGGGTTCGTTCCAGTATGTGGAGTCTCAGTTGGCAGAATGAAGAAGTAATTCACAGATCCTGCCAATCTCAGTCACACTCACAGAATGGATTCTGGCTTTCCTAAGAACTCACCAAGAAGATGTGGGTTGGCAGAACCCATGTGGAAATTCATTTCATCTATTTCCATTTTATACTGTCTATCATGCATTTTTGATAGCTAAATGGGAAGAAATGGAGTTCACCCCTATGAATTTCCATCAAGTATCATTTTAGCTATCTGTTGTCACACCTGCTACTTGATGCATTTCCATCAATTGACACAATTATATATTTTTTTCCACCCTGTATCATTCCCTGGGGTCTTATTTATTTTGCAATAAATCCAATTTATTGAAAACTTATTCAATCATGTTAACACATACTAAACATTTGTTTCTAATATGTTTAAATATCCTTCAGGCCGATTAGGGAAGATATTGACTAATAAGACTTTTTAAAGCTAAAATGAGTCACCATTTCTGAGATAACATGACAACTTGCTCAGCTTTCTTTAGAAACATACAGCAGCATATCTGCTTAGATTTACACATAATGTGACCAAGCTTCTTAATATCTCCTTATAAGGTCTTCCTAAATTCTGAAACTCTATTAAACTTTTAGAGTCTATCTGTTGCCTCCAAACTTTGTTAAATTCATATGTCTATTACATTAGCAGTGTATATATGGATATATAATATACATTTTTATTAGATATTTTCTTCATTGACATTTCAAATGCTATCCCCTTTCCTAGTTTCCTCTCTTAAAGTCCTCTGTACCCTCCCCCTGCCCTGCTCCCCAACCCACCCACTCCTGCCTGCTTCCTGGCCCTGGCATTCCCCTGTACTGGGCCATACAATCTTCGCAAGACCAAGGGCCTCTCCTCCCATTGATTATACATTTATTTATAATAAATAGAATCTTAAAGAAATACAAACATGTATGGAATGATATTTTTCAGGGAACAAAATTATGATAAGAATAATATATTACCTCTTATGTATTGAAACAATGTTACCATATCTTTTCTGTACTTTTGAGTGAGCTTATAATTGATGCTGTAAATATTAGGCAAACACTGATTTAAAAGGGGGCTCTTTTGTTGTGATTGTTTGTTTTGTGATTAATTTGGTCACATCTGATTGGCCCATCTTTACTTCTTAAAACTGAGAAAAGGTGTTAGCAGTCGGCTTTATTCTATTATTTACTGACTTCTCCTTGTCTCTCCCTATCTTTGTCTCTCTGTCCTGCTCTGTCTCTCTGTTGCTCTCTGTCTCAGTCTATCTGTCTCTGTCATCTCTCTCCACTCCATGTGTGTCTGTGCATATGTTTCTTCATGTATTTGAGTGTGGACACACACTCACCATAGTGCACTTACGAGGGTAAGAGGACATCCTTAGGTATCCCTCCTCGACATCTGCCTTGTTTGACACATGAGATTCTGGAAATTCTTCTGTCTCTGCCCCCCATCCCACCATGTGAGTACTAAGATTATAGATATGCATCTCAGGGTCTAGATTTATGTGGGTTCTGAAGTCAGGTTTTAGATAGGTAGATAGATAGATAGATAGATAGATAGATAGATAGATAGATAGATAGATCTTCAGGCTGATTGTGGATGGAATTGACTAATGAGACTTTTTAAAGCTAAAATGAGTCACCATGTCTGAGATAATTTGACCTTTAGCAAGTTCAGTGTTCTTTAGAAACATACAGCAGCACGTCTGCTTAGAATTATACATAACTTCAACAAGCCTCTTGTTTTCCCTTCATAGCACATATGTAACACCAAGTGTTTTGCTCTTGGAACCATCATAACACCCAGTACTGAACTTTCCTATGCTACTAATCTCCACAAATTACCAGTGTGCATACTGGGAAGTTATTCTTTTAAAAATGCCTCATAAGCTAGGCTGAGGAGAATCTTGCCTAAGCATAAATTTCTCAGTGGAATATTAAAATCAAAACACATGGATACTTAAATTTACATATGGTTCCTTAAATAGTCTTTTACCTGTTTCTTTATTTAACTATTTCTTAGATTAAAATCTTAAATTCCCATTATAATAAAAATAATTAAGTTTATTTTCTGGGGAGTCCATCACAGGGATACATTGGCCCTGCCTCAATCTGCAACACAAAGACAAAACATAACCTTTAGGATTTTTATAAAGTTCACTTGGTAGCCTTCCATAAATCCCTGAAGAAAGTAAGAATAAAAATGTCATGCCTCTACATAATGATGGTTGTGTGCAACAAGCCTGCAGTCAACATTATAAATGGGAAAAGGCCAACATCCTTTAAAACTAAAGACTAAAAAAGGGTGTCTACTCTCTCTATTCTTCTCCAGCTTAGCAACCAAAATCTTAGCCACAGTCCAACACAAATGGAAAGAGATAACATTGGTGTAAATAGATAAGGAGGGTGCTGGAGACATGGTTCAGTGGTTAAGAGCACTGACTGCTCATCCAGAGGTTCTGATTTCAATTCCCAGCAATCACATGGTGGCTTATAACCACCAGTATTGGGATTCAAGGCCCTCTTCTGGTGTGTCTGAAGAGACAGTGAACTGAAGAGACAACATATTCACCCTATTTTAACAAACAAACAAACAAAGATAAAGAAAAGTCAAATAATCCCGACTCTCAGGTGCTACGATCCCTGCTTAAAATCACTAAAGAGTTCATGGAAAAACCTCCAAATCTGATAAACACCTTCAGCAAAGCAACAGGCTGCAAAATCAGTGTAAATAGCACTGCATGTTTTACACCATTAATGATCATCATGAAAACAAAATTAGTAAATAAATTCCCATTCACAAATAAAAGAAAAGACCCAGGTATATACCTAACCAAGAAGGCAAAAGACACATACAATGAAAACATAAAGACACTAAAAGGGAGACAGAGAAATTAGACATAGAAGTTAAAAACATCTGCATTTATTAACAGCCAGTAAAAAATGCACAAATATGTACATGCCAAGTAAAACACTGAGCACCAAGGTCCAATGTCATCACCATCAGATTTCTAATGATATCTTATACAGAATTACAAATTGTTCTGAAAGTTCATTATATGACAATTTTAATAATCAAAGCAATCGTGAGCAAAACTCAACACTAGCAGTATTACAATACCAAGTGTCAGATGACGCTACCCAGCCATGGTAGCAAATGCAGCATAGTACTTGAACAAGAAAACAGGTGCACCCACCAATGTAACAGAACAGATGACCAAGAAATAAGCCCAGGCAACTAAAACATCTTAGTTTTCAAAAGAGTTTCCAAAACAAGCATTTGGTAGACCCAACCCTTAGCAAATGGTACGCAAAGATCTAAATGCCCACACACAAGGAAATGAATCTAGGTTCTTATTTCCCATGCTGTACAAAATCAACTTGAAAATGAATCAAATATTTTAATATAAGAGAGGAAACTTTAAAAATACAAGGGAATCAATTCTCGGTACAGACATAGGTAAGGATTTTGTGAATACAACTCTAATATCTTGGGACAGAAAAGCAAGAACTAGAAGATGGATCATGTCAATGTAAAAAGTCCCACAGCAAAGGAATGAGAGAAATGAAGAGGAAGCCTGAGGAATGGACGTCTTTGCAAATGCTCTTCCAACAAGGCCCGTACTCAGAATATACAAAGAACTCATGAAATTAAAGATAAAGAATTAGTTGGCCAACCAACAAATGAGACCAAAGACTCAGAAAAAGAGAACTGCGAATTCTTCTTTTGCAGTAAAATATATAAAACAACACTCAGTATTTTCTAATAGTGATGTTCCTTCCACTCTGATGACCCTAGCTTGTGTCAAGTTGACATGAAATTAGCCAGTACAAGTAAGTGGTGCTTAAATTCATCAATGAATGTCATGAGAATAACATGGGGCCAACTTGGAAAGGACTGTCAGTGGGAGGGGGAAGGGACAGGAGTGACTGAGGATGATAAAAGTGCGTGTATGGATAAGTGAGAATGTCCTGTAAAAGCCCTCACTTCACATGGACACTAATTTTACAAAAACTATATTCTGAACTTTATCTCCTTCCTTATATGATCTATGATAGGTGGCATTACTCCTGCTTTTTTGGATACCTAATTTGACAGGGAAAAGAGAGAAAGAGAGAGAGAGAGAGAGAGAGAGAGAGAGAATGTTTCTGTTAAAAAGGATAATTTCTTTTGTAATTTTCCTTCCAAATATTTTTAATATAATGACAGCTTTTCCTTTAGCAAAAATATTTGTGGCATTCATTTCCCAACATTGAGCTATTAAAATATGTTTGGTTGCATATCATGTGTGTGCACCATGCTGAGTGAAGCAGAAGTCTTTTCAACAGTTGATATCTGCTTCCTCCTTTTCTGTAATAACTCTCTGTCTTCAGTTAATTGAATTGACAGGGCACCACCCAGGTTTCCTCTGACAGTGTTGTTAATCTACTATAAATACCCTTTCCCCGAGTCAATAGAAAATAGGTGGTCCTTATCAACCTCAAAGAATGACTTAACTGTGTGTGTGAAAGAGCACAAAAGAATCAGTTTCCATCCTTGGAATCTGAGTTAGAATAAATCCTGGAAATAGCAGTTATTTTATCAGGGAATATGGACCTTGCCATTTCTATACTTAGTCAGCTTAACTCTCTGGTTAAGGAAGGGGGAAGAAACCTGACTTAATCATCTCAGCCTCCAAATTACATCATATATAGCGAGTCTTGAAATGAAAATGTATTTTACCGACCTGCTCCGTGAGGCTTAGATCCCTTGCTGTGACAAAGTATTTAGGGAGAGAAAATGACAGATGTTAGGCACATTAGCACAATGAATAGTCACTTCTTCCCCCAGATGAAGCGCTTTTATCACGGCAATTTATCATGAACAAGATAGTGATTTAGGAAGATGCATTAGAACCGCAGCTCATACTGCAAAGTGAGTTAGCAGGAGTGAAGCTTGGCTGCCTGAGAGATGTAAGCACCAGCCCCTCGACCTGCATGCATCCGCGGGACGTTTTTACTTCTGACTTTAATATTTTGAAACTGAATATCATCACTTAACACTGAATGAATGAAGAAATATCCAGAGCTCAGAATGCTTCAGGCTGCAGCTAGAGGCAGGGAGGTGAGCCGTGATCCAGTCAGCAGTGACTGCCCTGTGCACTACATTGATACGCTTACATGTTGTTTTTATTACTGGACTAATTCGTAGCAAATATTGATTCAACTGCCTAGACAACTGCTAAAATTTCAACCATTTTTATCCACATTCTAGGAACAAGTGTATCAAATTTCCAGAAAAAACACTTAAAACACAGATAATTTATGTTTGATTATGTTGCTTATTTATTTTTTATTAATCATTACTAACATTATGAAGTGTTTTTAAGTCCAAATCTTTCTAAGAAGGTTGCTAGAAGGTGTAGAAGTGTGAACCTTAGAGCCTCAGGGGAGCCTTTGTGAGGCCAGGGAACCATCCAGAGCTGCCCTCTACTCTTACTCACTGACTTCCTCCTGGAAGAGCCCCCACCCCCACCCCAACTCAGCTACAAGGACAAGAACCTTGAACATCAGGAGCTCACGGTTTTCTGTATGACAATTAACATGCAGTTTGAATACAGTGTAGTCATAATGTTCAATACCTGTAAGAGAAGGATAGACAACATGCCTCTGCCTCTGAGACCTCCTCAGGAATATTGTCAAGAAATAAAAGTCAGTCAAGGAAGCAAGACACAGGAGGTCTGTAGGGTAGAGCCACCTCCACCCAAGTTCCAACCCTTCCAGTTAAGAATGGCTTACTCACAGGACAGTGGATAGTGTTAGGGGAAAAGTGCCACACTCAAACAGACACCATTTTAGTGTTTGGATATTTGGGTGCCAGGTGGCCAGAGCTGCCTTTTCTCCCACTCAAGAGAGAAAATTCGAGAAACTCTGGGAAAGTCGCTTAAACTTGACTATGGTTCAAACTTCATATCTCCTAGCAACTCACATTCTATATTTCAAGGCAAGGGGAATTAGCTTTGTGATTAACAAACTCTGTGTGTGTGTGTGTCTTAGTTTCTGTATGTCTCTCTGTATGTCTGTCTTTCTTGTGTGTCTGTGTCTCTTTGTGAATCTGTCTCTCTGTGCCTCTCTCTCTCTCTCTCTCTCTCTCTCTCTCTCTCTCTCTAATACACACACACACACAGAGAGAGAGAGAGACAGAGAGACAGAGAGACAGAGAGAGACAGAGAGAGACAGAGACAGAGAGAATCCAAATTCAAAGTTCCACTGAAATATTTAATCATAAAATTTCATCCTAAGTGAGCAACTCCCCTGTGTCTTGTACCAAAGATTGTCTTTGCAAGGAGCTCAGTTGGCATTACTAACTGAACTAGCATATACCATTCATGGTGTGACATTATATACTATTGACGTTGGGTCAGATATACAAGAGAATTTGATGTTAGAGAGGAGATTGCATCCAGGGAGGAAGCTGAAGGAATGACACAATTTGCATTTTATTAATGTAGAGACCAAACTGACCTACTTCATACTTTTGTCTACCTCTGCTCTTATTTTATTTCTCTGCAGAAAAACAAATTTAAGATATAAAATTATTTTTTTCTAATTTCTTCACTAAGACAGTCCACTACCATGGGGAGATGGGCAGCTAGAAGTCCTCCATATGAACACTGTAGACCTCCTAAGTATTGGTAGGCAAAGTTGTTCCTGTCTGAAAAAACTTCAGGGATGGAAATGGAGAGGAGCCTGAGGAAAAGAAGATCCAGAAACAGGCCCAAAGTGGGATCCAGCTCAAGGGGAGGTCTCAAGGCCTAACACTATTACTGAGGCTATGGAGAGCTCACAAAAAGGAACCTATCGTGACCACACTCAGAAAAACCCAACAAGCAGCTAAAAGAGTCAGATGCAGATATTTGCACTCAACCAATGAACAGAGAAGCCTCTGACCCCTGTTGTAAAACTAGGGAAAAGCTGGAAGAAGCTGAGGAGGAGGGCAACCCTATAGGAGGACCAGCAGTCTCAATTAATCTGGACCCCCAAGAATGATAGTGTAGCAGAAGCCAGAGGCCTCAAGCCAGACCAATGACACATTGAAATGAATGTTTGCAAGAAAAGAAGTGTGAACAAAAGGGTATACCGTGTGACATATCACGTAGTTTTCACACTGTAGTTTTCACAGTGAGAGTTTGTAAAATTCTCTCAAACACTGGACCACTAAACAGGCAGCGCACACCAGCTGATATGAGGCCACCAACACACATACAGCTGAGGACTACAGGATCCAGGTTTAGTCAGAGAAGATGCACCTAACCCTCAAGAGACTGGAGGCCCCAGGGAGTTTAGAGGTCTGGTGGGGTGGAAGGTGGGGAAATCCTTGTGAAGACAGGGGGCAGGGAGGAGGTATGAGATATGGAACAGTAGGAAGGCGGACTGAGAAGGGAATAAAATCTGGAGTGTAAACAAATAAAATAATAAATAAAAGATTAAAGGAAGTAAACTCACTACCATTTGAAAATGACTTAGTTCTGTGCCTTGATTGCTAGGCACTAACTCCTTTAAAGCCAGTAGCAAAGCTACATGGCTCTTAGAGTTTGTACTCCTTCTAAAACAAGTCTTACTTACCCAAAGCCATAGAACTCTGGAGGATCAACTGGAGACTCAGGTTGGGTTCTCTGAATACAAGGCTGATGTTTCTTCCTTATCTGTTAGCTATGAATGCCAGGCTCCTAGGAAAGATTGTCAGTCATTAGCATTAGGCTATGATATCTCTGTACCTAGCAATAACCATCTCGATTCTCTGTTTCTTAAAACTTTCTATTGAGTCTTTGTGAATTTCACACCATGCACCCTAATCCCACTCATCTCCCATTCCTCCAGATCAACCCCCTGCCCTTGGTTAATTAATTTTACAAACTCTCACTGTGGAAACTACAGTGTGAAGACTACGTGATATGTCACAGAGTATACCCTTTTGTCCACACTTCTTTTCTTGCATTCATTTCAATGTGTCATTGAGGCCTCTGGCTTCTGCTACACTATCAATACTGGATCCTCTCAGACATCCTATTGTTGCCTTGTGTCATAGAGATTCTGCTGCTTTGGATCCACAGGAATGGCCTCTTTACCTGCTCCAGCAGTTCATAGATGGGGTAGAAGTTGGGGCACACTATCTGCGCCTCGGTAGCACCTGAGTTGTTCATCCTGCCAGCTCTTCTGTGCCTGTGCCACCAGGGCCAGCTCTCCAGTTCTGACCTGGTGAGAGGTTGGTTTGGCTCTCCTGCCTGCAGCAGCCTCTAACACATTCCATGTTTGGGAGCTTTAAAGCTGGCCATCGGGCTGCTTTACCTGAGGCTCTTGGCCTTGGGTTGTGGGGAATGCTGTTAACATATACTTCTACAAGGCTTCTTTTTGAACCTCAAGCATAATCCATAAAGGTCAAAGAATACAAGGGGCAACCCTTGTCGGTTGATTGTGACTGACCACTGGTGAACAACCTCTAGAGTTAGACTGAAAGCCAATGTTGCGTCTAAGTAGCAATCCTTACTCGCATGACATGCAGCCTCTTCAATGCAATTCTGCTTCAGACAATCAGTTTACAAAGAAAACTGAGTTGCCTTCTTCCAGGCAGAATTTCCTTTCGATATCAAAGCTGACCCAAGTTAGCACTGGCTTTTCTTTCTCTATTTAAAATGAGTCAAAAAATCCATTCAACTCTCCAGTTTTGAACTCCCCAATAAGCATAGAAGTTCCTATACTTTGAATGCCCTCTCCAAATTCCAACAAGAAATGTAATTGCTTTTGTAAGAGTGTGAAGAAATGGATGAAGCCTTAAAGAGGGTATGGGCCGTCAGAACTCTGCTCATGAAAGAGTGTTAACACGAGAATACTTTACTGTGGAAGTCAGCTACTAAAGGCTGAAATCTGGTCTTCCTTCTACACATTCCCAGCAGCTCTCTCACAGCGAGCTTCCTGTTGCCCAGCAGGAAGCCTCTTCTTAGTTGTGGCTTAGAAATCGCAGACTTTTTAGCCTTCATAACCATCAATCAAATAAATAAGTGCCTGTGGGTTTTCTTTTAAACAATATATAAATGACAAACAAACAAAAAAATGTAAACAAAAGTGCCTCTAAATCTTCTTAGACAAATGTGTCAAATTCTCTTGTCAAGAAATATTAATATCATTTCTCTAATAGGCTATTTGAAAGGGTTAAGCATGCATTCCAGATGATCTGAAAATACTTCCGTGGCAGCTTATAAATAATTTCTTTCTACAAGTGTCAGTTTTTTAAAGGTTAGTGTTTTAGAAGGTATGTTAAAGTAGTAATATTAACAATCTCGTTTGAAATTTTATGAGAACTAAAGTGTTAGTATTCATAAAGTATATTACAGTTCCTATGTAAAAGTCGTTAAGTTTAATGAATGTGTAGATTCCAATAAAAAGGTCAGGTGTGGAACTTACTGAATTGAAGGAAAGCTGTTCTTCGTGTGCAGTTATCACATCACGTCCATATGGGTAAACTGATAAACAATCTGACGCACTGAATCGTAGCCTTGCTTGAATTGTTAAGTTAGAGGACAAATTGTCTAAAACACACAACGGAAATATAAGAACAATAATTTAATACTTGCCGTCCCCTTGTAAGTGAATAGAACTATAAACACTTCAAATGTTCAAAGCAAACGAGAGTCAAGTGCACAGGTAACATGTTACATAGAATAATACTGACACTTCTAAAATGTACTGTGAACATTTTCTATCAAGCAGTGCAGTGCATACAATGCAACAGTATTTTCTTTGAAAAGTTTGATTCAGAAGAAAGGCCATTTGAAAAGTTATGTGACTCACAAAGTACAATAGTAAGCCAGGTGCCATCATATGTGTTGTCTATTTTCCAATATGACTTATTCTTGTCTCTCACCCATAAATAACTACTACACAATTTATTTTTATGTAACCCCCTTGCTTCTGATGAATCCCACCCAAAATATCCATTCTAAGACAATACTTGTATGTCCTGAAAATGTATGCAAGACACATCAAACTTGATGCTATCATTTGTAACTGTTTCTTTCTCTGCGCATTGCTAGGGAAACATCCATTTGTCTAGGTCTGCTTCATTCTTTTTCATTTTCAAGCAATGTCACATTACATTAGGGTAATTGTTTATTTATGAGATTCCCCTTCCTGTAGTTTGCTTTTAAACTGTTTATTTTTGATCACTTATTTATGTTGACTTTTCATATTATAAACCAAATTTCTCTGAACCTTCTTCATTTGTGCCAAGAACATGTATCTAAGAGCTTCTTGGTGTTTTATCATCAAGAGTACAAGTCTTGAGTGGCAAGCATTGTGTTCATGAGAAAGAAAATACAAAATCAGTGTCCAGACCAGCAATGGATGTCACTGTAATTTTTGCTACAAATGGAGAATGACATCTGTATTTTAAGATTTTATTTCATGGGAATTTTACTGGTGTACAGATTTCTTTACGGAAAATGACAGGACTGCATTTAACATCTATTTTAACTTATTTAATGTTGAATTTTCATAAAATTCTTTATATCTGTCTTCTAAATTCATTACATTCCAAGATACTTATATTTTATTTTGAATACTTAGTTGTGTGTGTGTGTGTGTGAGAGAGAGAGAGAGAGAGAGAGAGAGAGAGAGAGAGAGAGAGAAACCACTCCAGAGAGAGAGAGAGAAATTCACTCCAGAATACAGTCTTAGAACTATAAATTTCTGACCTCCAGATATTTCCTTCATACATGACTGTGTACTATGAGCAAGACGCGACTCAGGTAGAAGGTCAGTCACAAAACAGGTTTCCAGATAGAATCAAAATAGTTCAGGGTTACCCATTATAATACCAGATCATTTTGTGTACAACAAGAACTCTGGTCTTTCCATAATTGATAGCCACGTGTTTTCCTGACAATAACTGGCTGAGGCATCTGGCTCCCTTTTCAGGCCACTCCTGGAAAGAGGAAGTTCTTTTTCCTGTTGCTCTGACAGGAAGAGGTGGATCTACTTCGTAAAACAGCACAACAACTTCTTAGGACACAGAATGAAGAGGGAGGAGGGAGCATAATGTGTTCTTGAAACTTCCATGTCTGTGGATATAAGGTTGTATCATCCATTAGCATGCACCTAGTAGGTGTCGATTGAGTTTTGTATTTGAGTCCTACTGGGCAGGGCTCTATGAGTCAGAACTGGCAGAATGGAAATACCCTGCCATAGGATTCACTGTTTCATAGCAGGGAACCTCACAGGGCTTGGCAGATGAAGCTGGATGCTTAAGCAATCCCAATCTGGTGGCGGAGGCCTGGGGACTTCTAAAGTCTCCTGCTTTCTGTTCATGTTAAAAATGCCAAGCGAGCCGGAGTTCAATGTTAACAAAGAATAATAGCAGCAGAAGTGATAGACACACTCCCTCAGGAGGCAGGGCCAGGACAACTTGGCTGCCTCAGACCTCCATATAGAAGGACAGCATCATCACAGCTGCTGTTCACTCTGAGGAAAGCTCTTCCCTCCACATGCACTTACTCATTCCTAGAAACCACTTGCATTGGTGTGCTTTGTAGTTAATCCCAGATCCCCCCAAAATTGACAAGATTAATCTCCACATAGGTCAAAAGCTTTGAGGAGGGATCTAGCAGCTGTCTGTCGCTAGTAGACATCATTGAATAGATTTTTATCCCCTTTTTCTTCATACATTTTCTTGTATCAGTCTTATTTACCTGTGACTGAATCATAAAACTGCATATATTTAAGGTGGACAAAACTACTTGATGCATATGACTGATTAATTCTGCTGAGGAAAGTGACCATTCATCAGTCCATGTGATTAACCTTTTAGATGTGAGCCTGTGTTGAGAATGCTTAAGATCTGCCCTTTCAGCTAATGGCAAGTATACAGTCAATACTATCAGGTTGTGGTGCCCTTGAAGGACCAAATTCATGAGTGTTCTAGATGTCAAAATTCATGAGTGTTCAAGTCCTTTTGTAAAAGCGCATGGTGTGTGCACATAATCCATATACACTCTCCCATATATGATAAATCATCGTAAGTTACCTATATCCCCTAATATCATATAAATAAAGTGTAGTATGTCATATGTTTAGGAAACAATGAGAAAAAAATGAATGCTACTTTATGAAATATGAAGATGTGAAAATCAGCGTCAAAATCAGCAAATTAAGCCACTAGTACTTGTACAACATACTTTATAACTAATGTGTGCTCATAGTATGAAATTTTTTTATTATTTTTCTTCTACCTTTCTGAAGAGCATAATATTGAAGTTCTATTTTATTTATGACTGAATGTATACTTAAATTTTGTCTTAATGTTTGTCAGCTACTATTGTTTTTAAGTGGATTTTATAAATTGCAAAAACAATCATTTTCTGCAAAGAAAAATTAGATGTAAAGCAAAAACAACAACAACAAAACAAACAAACAAACAAACAAAACCATGTAAGGGCTAATAAAACTGTTGGTAGATTAGTTTAAAAAACAAAGGGGCAATTCTTATTCCCTGAAAACAAAACCACTGACATCTGTAAACCTATATTAACTATAAATGTAATTGCAATGAAAACCAGGCTGAAAAATAGCTAGTAAAATTATTAGCTCTAAGATGTCAACTACTTAGAGGCTGTGAGACCACATCAATAAACCACATTTGCTGCACTCAAAGTTCTGAATTATGTTACAGAAAACACTGTGTGATCCTTTTAAGTTAATAGATTACGTTATCACATACAGCACGCTGGGATGCTTTGCTTGTGACATCGATAAACACTATCAGTTTTTAATGGCTGTCTTCATAATCCATCAAAGCCACCATGACAACTCTGTGGAAATTATTTCCATAGCCTTTTGCACAGAATCCTGATAGATTTATTTGAAATCCTGAAGGTTTGGTATTTTTATAGATGAATCAAAATACTTGGAGAAGCCAATCAAGAGCTTTTAAGTGACTTCTACAGCGCATGCTTCATTGAGGAACTTTCAAGTAGAGTTGATATTTCAATCAGGGGCAATCATATCCATTCATTCACAAGTAAGGGGTTTGTTACAAGCTCAACGACTGCAAATACTTTGTATAGATAGGGCTATACCATTAAACTATTACCCCATAGGAACTCATCAGAAAATACTTACTCTCCTGACTGTGATTTCAATCCCTAGACTCATTATAAAAAATTAAAGATGGTGATTTTGTGAGGGCTGAAGAGATGCCTTAGAAGCTAAGGTTACAAACTGTTCTTGCAGAGGACTTGAGTTCCCAGACCTACAACCATATTTGACTTTGGCCCTTGGAGATCTAAGATCCTCTTCTGGAATCTGAACATTCAACTGCACATACATACACATGCATACACTTATTGGAAAATCAATCTTTAAAGATCATAATTTTAGATATTTTATTTCATTGTGAAAATAGTTACAATTTCAAAATTTTATTTTAATATTTCTAAAACTGTACATATGCATACAAATCCAATTGTATGTATTTATATACATATGTGTTTTTGTTTTGGTTTTGGTTTTGGTTTTTTGTTGGTTTTTTCGATACAGGGTTTCTCTGTATAGCCCTGTATTTAACTTTCTTAATTGCAGTCTTGGTAAAAATTTGGTTACCCTGTCTTTTTCCATTATTATTATTATTTCCTTTTCTGACTTCTGACTTTCTTTGCTGAGACTTTGATCATACTAGAAACTAAGGGCAAGTCAGGTCAAAGATGCATATTTTGTTAGGATAGCAGTAACTGTGTGTAAAAGGACAACTCCAACACCTCAGTGTCCCATCAACATGTCCTCATCTCCTTCTATCTCAATTTCAAGCCAGTGATGCACCTGATCCAATTAAGCAGTTAGAATTGGGGTTATTCATACCTACAATTATGTCTCAAATTCATGATGTCTCAAACAAGACAAGAAGCAAATTGTCTTCCAATTGAGGATATTGGGAGTAGTCACTTCTGTAAATTTAAAGATACGTTTTTAGTTTGATACTTCTCAAACCAAATTTTTGATGTTATTAGAAAATATCATGAGGCTATAACTCTTTCTCTAAATGCAAAATAACTACTAGAATTCTAAGTTTTACCACACTGTCATAAGCAAGAGAATGAAATAGGCAAATAGACAAAGGAACATCTAAATTTTCCAAACTTAAAATCTTACACTTGTACTAACATTTCAGTAGTCAGAACTCAGTCTTAGCTACTGCAGCTGCAGAGCAGACTATGAAGTGCTAGCTCTCTCCAAGGAGACCATGTTCACAGCTTTAAGTATGTGTCACAATTATTAAGAAAATATAAATAATATTACTGTATTTAAAATGTGCTCTGGAGCTAAGCATGCTGAAGCATGCACAGCCTGTGGGAAGATGTTCTGAGACAGGCAGCAATATCCTCACTCTAAAATACTGGGAAAGAGAGAGAAGAAATAGAGTCAGAGATAAAGATGAGGGAGGAAGAAAGACAGAGAGAGGGGGAGAAGGAGAGGGAGAGAGATGGAGAGAGGGAAGGGTAGAAAAACAAAGTCCTTATGCTCTTAAAATGACATGGCCTCTTATAAGATAACACTGATAGTGAGTCCTCATATGCAACTTGAAAAGATGGGTCCAAGTAGAGCTATAAAGTGTGGATAGCCTTGCCTCGAGCAATCGCTGTGGAGAGCCGTGCGTGCCACAAGCATTCGCCATTATAAGATGGCACTGGCCTCCACTGTGCCTAACTAGTAAACAAGCCTTGTGCACAAGTGCGAGAGTGAACTCACGCTTAGTCACTGCCCATCTTGGTGTGTAGTAATGGGGTGATGGGCGAGCAACAAATCAGGAGCTGACATGCCATATCAGGTGCTAAAACGCCATGGCTGAGGGCTATATAAGCAACTCCATTTTCTGGGGTCAGGGTCTTCCCTCTTGAAGAAGCAATAAAGCTTTTGCTGCAGAAGATTCTGGTTGTCTTGAGTGTGTTCTTGCCGGCGGGAACAAAAGCTCGGGATACGTGGCGCTGAAGACCCGGGGACTTTATACCATCACACCAGTGCAAGGGAGATCCCTTGTTCGCGGGGTGGAACCAGAACTGCAGGACATTACAGCTCTCTGTAAGGTACATACAGTCTTGAAATTTCTCCAGAGTTAGATGCCCTTTCGATAGTTTGCATGGCCATTGTACTTTCCCTTTCAGTTTCATTTTGCTTCCACAGCTGGAACTGCTGACTGGTTCCCAGTCACGGTCAGGCCTGGACAGCGCCTGGACAGTGACCAGTTTCAGTCGCGGTCAGGACTGGACAGCAGCAGTATGGGAATCTCCCACTCTGTAGTAGTGGCGTTATGGTCGGTCCTGAAGCAGTGTGACCTGAAAATCACCACTAAGACTATAGAGGGATTTGTCAGGGAGATAGACCATGTGGCACCATTGTATGCTTGCTCAGGGTCGTTAACTGTCACCTCTTGGGACAAACTGAAAGGAGATCTAGTTAGGGAACAGCAGAATGGCAAACTTAAAGCAGGGATCATGCCGTTGTGGAAATTGGTGAGATCATGCTTAACAGACGAGGATTGTCAGCAAATGGTTGAAGCGGGGCAGAAAGTTTTGGATGAAATTCAAGACAGTCTACCAGAGACAGAGTGGGGAGAGAGAGTAAGAGCTGAGAGGAAACAAGGTGCACTGAAGAATAAAGGCCTTTCCACGGGCCTTGAGCCCAAGGAAATGAGATATAAGGGACAGAATGCCCTTGGGAGAGCTTAGAAAAAGGGATGGAAAGGGAGAGAGGAAGAGAGATTGAGCTGGGGAGGCACATAAGGAAAGGAGCCTCTATCCGCCATTAGATGAGTTCAAGGCACTAGCTGTCAGTAGCTCAGAATCGGATAAGGAACTTAGCTCCTCTGAGGAAACAGACTTAGAGGAAGAAGCAGCAGGCTATGAGAAAAGGCCTTACAAGATGCTCAATTACAACGCATTGAGGAGTCAAAGTCATTTGAATTGTGCATATTAAAAACTGCACAGTTACCAACAGCAGTCTTATGGCAAAATGGACCCTTATTGTGGGTCCATCCTAATGCTTCCCCTGCAAAAATCATTGAGTGGTATCCTAATGCAGTTGCTCAACTTGGACTTAGGGGGATAAAAGCAGCCATTACTCATTTTGGGAAAGAACCTCGTATGCTAATTGTGCCTTATACCTCTCCTCAAGTTCAAATCCTGGCAGCAACAACTAATGATTGGGCAGTCTTGGTTGCCTCTTATTCAGGACAAATTGATAATCATTATCCAAAACATCCAATTTTACAATTTGCCTTAAGCCAAGCCATAATGTTTCCAGTAATAACAGCCAAACATCCACTTCCGGATGGGGTAGTAGTGTATACAGATGGATCCAAATCTGGTATAGGTGCATATGTAGTAAATGGTCAAGTAACATCTAAACAATATAATGAGACATCACCCCAGGATGTAGAGTGTTTGGTAGTTCTAGAAGTCCTTGAAACTTTTCCGGGACCGCTCAATATTGTATCTGATTCCTTATATGTGGTCAATGCAGTTAATATGCTTGAAGTTGCTGGCTTAATTAGACCCTCTAGCAAGCTTGCTCACATTTTTCAGCAAATTCAGTCAGCCCTGTTACATAGAAGACATCTTGTGTATATTACTCATGTCAGGGCTCATTCTGGCCTTCCTGGCCCCATGTCTCATGGAAATGACTTGGCAGACAAAGCCACTAGAATAGTGGCTGCTGCTCTGTCCTTGCAGGCAGAGGCTTCAAGAGAGTTTCATAAACGCTTCCACTTGACGGCTGAAACATTACGCCGCTGATTCACTTTAACCAGGAAAGAAGCTCGTGACATTGTCACCCATTGTCAAAACTGTTGTCAATTTCTGCCTACTCCTCATGTAGGGGTAAACCCCCGAGGCATCAGGCCATTACAGGTCTGGCAAATGGATGTCACTCATATTTCCTCCTTTGGAAGAAATCAATATTTACATGTTTCCATTGACACCTGCTCTGGTGTTATGTTTGCTACACCTTTAACAGGTGAGAAAGCCTCTCATGTTATACAGCACTGTTTAGAAGCATGGAGTGCTTGGGGCAAGCCCACAATTCTTAAAACTGATAATGGACCAGCATATACCTCTACTAAATTTCAGCAATTTTGTCATCAAATGGATGTCACTCACTTGACTGGCCTTCCTTATAATCCTCAAGGACAAGGCATTGTGGAATGTGCCCATCATACACTCAAGTCTTATAAAACAAAAGGGGGGAGTTGATGAGACTCTGCCCTCAGTGCCAAGAGTAGCTGTATCTATGGCACTCTTTACACTTAATTTCTTGAATCTTGATGAGCAAGGTCGCTCTGCAGCCGATCGACATAGCTCAGACCCTGATAGACCAAAAGAAACGGTCAAATGGAAGGATGTCTTAACTGGTCTGTGGAAAGGCCCGGATCCTATTTTGATAAGATCCAGGGGAGCTGTTTTTGTTTTTCCACAGAGTGAAGGCAACCCATTTTGGCTGCTGGAATGACTCACCCGCAAGATAGTAATCAAGGATGGTGCGGAAGATGGTGACCTCCCAAGGTCTGCTCCTGATCCTGACAATGCTGAACTTGTCTCAGGTTCCTAGTATGAGGGGCAAACAGAGATGGGCCATTCTCTCGACTTTCCCTAAACCAATGCCAGTTCGCCATGATGCTATAGTTTTTCCAAAATTCTTTACTACTAATAAAACATTAGATTTACCATATCTACCCTATGATCCTACCTGAGCACCATTAGGAGAAAATTGCTCTTTATTAGAATAGGGTTCTTTATGCTTTCAAATTAATGGACCAGGAAAATGTATCAACCTCACAGCTCGAGCTTTGGGGATGTTTAATGAGCACCGAGGAGGTTGGGTAAGCACAACCCAAGATACTTCCAATGCAGATATAACCTTTACAAATCAGACCTTTTGACAGGAGGCAATTTGGGTTAATGGTACATTTCTACCACCTAACTTTTCAGACAAAGAACGTCCCCACCAACCAAAAATAGCCCCTCATTGTAGCTTCGAAGATGAAGGGCTGATACTGCCTTGGTCTGATTGTCAATCCTCCATCACTCGTTGGGCAGATCAGAGTAAAACCTTTTCCTTTTCTCCCAACATGATAGATGACCCAGAGAAGGAATTTGTTATGAAAAAGGGACTTTTCATACAGGACTTTAGAATGCATCCCTTTCACAAGTGGGTGCTTTGTGGAGTCAATGGCAGTTGTACAGAACTCAATCCTTTGATCTTTATCCAGGGAGGAGCAGTTGGAAAGGCTTTTTTTTACTGGCATCTCAAGATTTGCTCAGTATTGGGGAATACATGATGCCTCCCAGGACTCTTATGGATATACTAATACCAGTGTAGAGATCACTGTGTTCAATAAAACTTTGATAAACCAGATTAATTATCCATCTACCCCAGTCTGTGTTTACCCCTCTTTCTTGTTTATTATTTCAAATGATTCATTTGAAGTCTGTTCCAATGATTCTTGTTGGATTTCTCAATGTTGGGATGTAACAAAGAACACTCATGCCATGGTGGCACGGATCCCACGTTGGATCCCTGTTCCGGTGGAAAGACCCTCCACCTTATCCCTGTTTCGACAAAAGAGAGATTTTGGCATTACTGCTGCTGTAATCATAGCAATTTCAGCCAGTGCAGCTGCTGCTACAGCTGCAGGGTACGCTATGGCTAGTAAGGTTCAATCAGGCACAAAATTAAATCAGCTTTCAGCAGATCTGGCTGATGCCATCACTGTCCAAACTTCTGCTAGTACCAAGTTAAAGGGAGGGCTGATGATTTTGAATCAGCGCCTTGACCTGGCAGAGGAACAGATAGGCGTTCTATACCAGATGGCCCAGTTGGGTTGTGAAAGAAAACTGGGCGCTCTGTGTATTGCCAGTGTCCAATATGAAAATTTTACTTATGCAGCTAATCTGTCTAAACAGCTTTCCTTGTATCTTGCAGGAAATTGGTCTGAGGGATTTGATGAGACTCTTGAGGCCCTGAGGGTGGCAGTTTTAAAGATCAACTCAACTCGAGTGGACCTGCCATTGACAGAGGGCCTCTCCTCCTGGATTTCATCTGCATTTTCTTATTTTAAGAAATGGGTGGGGGTAGGTTTATTTGGTGTTGCCACCTGCTGTGGACTTGTGTTCATGCTCTGGTTGGTTTGCAAGCTCAGAACCCAACAAACACATGACAAGGTTGTAATAGCTCAAGCACTTGCTGCCATTGAGCAAGGGGCCTCCCCCGAAATCTGGCTATCTATGCTCAAAAATTAGTTGACATTGGTGGCTGGCCTCTTTTGTAGAGTTCACCCTAGGTCATTTAGTAGTTACTGTCATAAAGCACTGCGGTATCCAGGGACGGGCAACTTTCCTCATGCACAGATCAACCTAAGACACGGGGCCCGGTGGTGATAGGGTTACCCTATGACAGGAAAGACTGTGACATTGGAGGAACGACCTAAGACAGGAGCCACAGCGGATGGGCATAATTACACAGACCTAGTCCAGCCTCAATTTAATAAAATAAAAAGGGGGAGATGTGGAAAGCCGTGTGTGCCGTGAGCAATCACCACTATAAGATGGCACTGGCCTCCACTGTGCCTAACTAGTAAACAAGCCTGTACGCAAGTGCGAGAGTGAACTCACACTTAGTCACTGCCCATCTTGGTGTGTAGTAATGGGGTGATGGGCGAGCAACAAATCAGGAGCTGACATGCCATATCAGGTGCTGAAACGCCATGGCTGAGGGCTATATAAGCGACTCCATTTTCTGGGGTCGGGGTCTTCCCTCTTGAAGAAGTAATAAAGCTTTTGCTGCAGAAGATTCTGGTTGTCCTGAGTGTGTTCTTGCCGGCAGGAACAAAAGCTCAGGATAATAAAGAGGTACTTAGGGCTCACCTTTCAGGAATAAATTAATTCATGTGATTAATGCCCCAGGACTTACCTTGAGGGTGATTTCACTATAAATCCAGCTTTGGCCAGGTTCCTAACATGGTACATGTCTCTCATGATGCCCTGTTCTGCACTGAGGCTCTGAAAACAGAAAGTCACAGCAAGATCTGTACCCCCAAACTTAGACCAGAGCCATGAGTAAAATCAACCTGTGCTCACCACAATTCATCCAGTCTGCCCTACTGTAACTAGTGGAAAGGGAGCTAAGATGAAAGCCACAGGTCAGCAACAGAGAAAGTTCATCCAAGGACTTGATAATCTCCAGAAATTCAAGACTAGCATCTGGGAGACAGGGTCTTCCTTTCCATTATGGTAGGCTAAGTAGGAATTCAGTCTTGCCAGATTTAGAGGAAGGCATTGTCAGTCAATTTGAGTCTTAATCATCAGAGGGTCTCCTGAAAGTCAGCTTTCATGCCACTCACCTAATGAAGAAAAGTACGCATGACCAATGAATCTAGGATGCAGTAGAAATAATATTCAGGAAAATGAATGCCTGATCTTTTTCATTGTTCTGATAGCTTAGTTAATTGGATAGCAATACTTACCTATGATTTAATGATGAGCTGATTTGATACTTGAGGGTCTAATTTTAGAAAGAAGTTGAAGAATATGCCTTTAAAATTGCATTAGGCGAGTTCTTTGACTATATCTATACTTCTTCAAAACTATGCAGTCCTTGACAGAGCCAAGGAGTTAGAGGAAAAGTCGGGGAAGAACAGATTCGTTTGTGTGCCATATTACCTGTCAATAAAATCATTGTATAGTACACTTTAAATTCAAATAGCATTGTTTGTTAGGTGAGAGGATTTTATGTTGACATATGCACAAAATTAATCCCTACATTTGACAGCCTTATAAGTCCTTTGGAAAACAGAAGACAACAAAACAAACAAGAGATTTAGCCATTCTACTGACAAGGACAGGAGGGAAATGGAACAAAATTAGTGTATTTACAGGACAACCTTTAAGACCATAATAACATAGTGCCTCTCAAATGCTGTGGTAATGGACCACAGAAAATGGTAAACAAGAGGCGTCCTTTAAATATTGTACAAATCAACCTTATCAACTTTAGCTCCCAAAATAAAAGTGATGCACGAAATTAATTTCCACTTTCCAAAGTGGGTGGGGGAGACTGTGAACAAAGGACTCACAACTTCAGTGATGTGCAGTTTTATAAACTTTCCAAATGTTCTTTTCCTTAACTTCAAGCAAAACAACTTTTATGCTAAAAGATACAGGGATTTGGGGAAGCAAGAGGAGGTATGTTGCTAATGACAGAATCCTGAGATTGAAATAAAATCAATAATGAATCTGGCTACTAATGATATAGTATTATTTCTGTAGGAGCATTAGTACGTTACTTAATAGAAACTAGAAAACACTAAACTAGTACTTATATAGGTTTTTTAAGGATATGAAGTGTCTAGATTAAGGGATATTTATTTATAGCAGGATGTAATGATTATCTTCTAATTCAATTAGACAAAATGATAAACACACTCTAAATGGATTCTCAACCTTAGGCTTAAGGGTCAATTATGTGAGCAGTAATTAGCTTACTTTGGTTTTCTGTAATTAAATTCATTGCTAACTACCAATGTAAGTTAGAAATCTTTCTGTTTTAAAATTATGCATTTTATTAAGACTGGTTCATAAGTATCTAGATTCTACATAAGAAAGAAGAAAGAAAGAAAGAAAGAAAGAAAGAAAGAAAGAAAGAAAGAAAGAAAGAAAGAAAGAAAGAAAGAAAGAAAGGAAGGAAGGAAGGAAGGAAGGAAGGAAGGAAGGAAGGAAGGAAGGAAGAAAGACTCTTAGAAGTGAGGATATAATTTAGTGGGAGAGTCTTTGAATGATATGAGAAAGCCTACAATGGAACAGAAGCGGAACCCTCAGGTAAGTAAAGAATTTCTTTCAAAAGTTCTGCCTGAGGCAATCATATTTAGCCACAAAAATAATGTTTTGCTTCCTCCTTACCACTGGCTCTATCTTAAGTAATTTTACTTACTTTTCTCAAACAAGATTCAGTTGAAAAAATGTGACTTTTAGCATTTTTAAAAGATTCAGTTTTCACCTGGTAGTGATGATGCACACCTTTATCCCAGGACTTGAGAGGCAGAGGCAGGCGAATTTCTGAGTTCGAGGCCAGCCTGGTCTACAGAGTGAGTTCCGGGACAGCCAGGGCTACACAGAGAAACCCTGTCTTGGAAAAATAAATAAATAAAAAGTAAAAAGGTGCAGTTTTCAGCTGTGTTTGTGCCTGTAGCCCAACCCCACAATTCATTTGTGGAAAGCTCTTGGAAATGTTCCCAGGTCCTAAAAGCATCCCTGCAGATGAGGCAATACAACACTGTGAGCCATACAGGAAGGAAGCCTAAAAGCAGAGACAACAACTGCACCTTGTGTGACCAAGATCAAGGTGGAGAGTGAGAGGCAAGAGTAATGAATGGTTACCCACTGTAACTAAATAGGAGACCTTAGAGATGTGATGCAAGTGGTTTATAAAATAATGTTAAACATACACCAATCAAATAAAGCTACCTGATAGCCTCTTATTGGTGATGCTAATTTATGAGTTATCTGCCCAAATTGCCATATGATATTGGGACTTTTGAAAGATGAGATGATGACCAAATTTGTCTAATCACTTCATTAGGAATAAACATGTATTTGCAACCAATGAAGCAGCTTAGTACTGTTTATGATTACTTATAGTGTACACTGAGAAATGCTGAAAATTAAGAACCTGATGCCCATTATTTAAAAAAAAATACTAAAAAATAAGATAGAATACAAAAGATGATCAGTTAATGCAACTTAGACTTTCAAAGAATTTTCTCCTTTTTAAGCCAATATCCCTTCCCAGAGGTTATTAATAAAACATGTTATAGGCGGAAATTAAATCTTAGCCAAGATTAAAGGTGTGTGACAAAGCAGAGAAAGCCTAAAACTATAGTTCCCATTGTGCTTGGAAGTTACAACAGATGCTGCCAAGGGCTCTAGACCATGGTTGTACCATTCATTTGCTCATCACTAACAATGGATGTGACTAGCTCTTACTAATCAATTATAATTTTCCTGAAATAAATGAGCAATTGTGACAAATTTTCATAAGATAAAATAAACTGGCAATTGAAAAACCCAAAGGTAGATCAAGTTTAATCTAAAGTATACTGCATTGCAAAACTAAAGAAATGGTTTAAATTACTCATGTGTCCTGATGGCTTTGGTAACCTCTCGAGATATTTACCCAGAGCAATGGGATGAGCCAGAGCAATCAACTATGAATGAATCAGCACTATGACATGTGGAACGCAGAGTTAAAATGTGTAACACTATTAAATAGAAAGCTATTTCACCACGGTGTCTGTTTTAGAAGTGCTGCCCTCTGGAAGATGAGGTCAGTTGAATATTTGTATGACATGAACAAGGTCCAAACAAAGGAAGATAAATTAATGAAACAATTTGGAAGTCTGATAAAAGGCAAATAATTAGCATAGATGTGATTCTTCCTCTCTCTCCCTCCTCCTCCCTCCCTTTCATTCCTCTGTCTTTTCCCTCCCTCCTCCTGCTCCCCTTTTCCCACTGCCTTTTTCTACCTTCCTTTCTTTATTCATGTCTGCTTTATAAGGCACTATTCCTAAGTTTGGATGGAACCTTAAGGGAGACCTAGCCATGTAGAATAGAAATATGTACTACTGTTACTCAGAATAATGGAAAGATGTAGTGATTTTTCTGAAGGTCACCGAACAATGGAGTGACCAGCCTGGGAAGAACTCTGGTCCCCACCCTTATGTGCAACACTGAAGTCTCCAGATGATCTGAACCCCTTTCTACTGAGAGACTCCCCAGCTGGAAAACTAGACAGATATGCCTGCTCACATTCAGGAACTCAGCTTTTAAAATGCTCTTTTAAATACAAAATTACCTCAGAATTAGATGAAGAAATGGCTGATACTTAGGTACAAAAGTATACTACGACATCATAGTCTCTCATAAGAACTGGGGAATGGTCTGCATGTGTATGTGTGTTTGCATGTGTGAGGGCCCAAGTGTGCTAGTAAGGGTAGATAGCAGTTTGATGTTGGGAGACGTCCTTGCTTGCACTTTACCTTACACACTGAGGCAGGGTCTCTCTTTATACCCAGACCTCACCAATCAGTCCACTGAAAAAGTACAGTCTACTGGGAAAACCTGTTTTCTCATCCAGTACTGTATTTTCGGATGGGCCCACTCCTACTCTGCGTTTACTTGAGTGCTGTTGTCGAAATTCTTGTTTTCACTTGTGAACAAGGAGATGTTGATTAGCTGAGATGTCACCTAAGTCCTATTCTTGATATATTTACAAAGATTCAATATATTACAGCCTATAAAGACATGGGTTTTGAAAACTGTATGTGGTGCCTCGTTCTGGACATTGGAGTATCTTCTGGATCTTGATTCTTAACTAGGAGACACAGTGGAAAGCATCCCTCCACATCCCATTTGGGAACTAGGAATTTCTGTTCACATAACTAAGTTTAGGTGTGATGTTTGCTTCTTTTGTTTTGTTTTGTTGTTGAAGATGATGATGCTTTAATTAATTGTGGAAATGGCACTGAAGACACCTGAGGCAAGAATTTCTAGCTAATCTTCCAAATCAAAACACAAAACATCATTTTGAACAAATTTCACTACACATTATTGTATAAATGTATCCACTTATCGAGGCAGTCAGTGAAAGCCGCTGTTTCTGCTGTCCTTATTGCTCTGATAAAACAGCATCTCACCAGGCTAGCCTGGAACTCACTATGCAGGCAGGGCACAAGCCTAGAACTCCCAGCAATCTTTCTGCTTCAGCCTTCAGCCTCCCAAGTGCAGCAGCATCTATCAATCAGCCATGGTTTAGTTACATAACGACCATGGTGATTTCATGTGTGAAAGAATTAACTACAGACCTATGCCCCTGACCTTTGTGTTCTAAGAGACTGGGTTAAGAATAACCTTAGACAGACAAGTCACCCTTGTTACCTCACTCCCTATCCATTCTTGAGAGTTGTCATATGCTGTGTGTGCTCAGACACTCCTAAAACTGTTGAAGGTTTTAATACTAATTATACTGTATCAAATGAGTCTTTATTTGATACATCCCACTTGCAACATTCAACACACCTAAATGTGGGACATTAGTACACAGTGAGTATGAAGACATTCTCCAGAGCCATGTTTATCATTCCCACAAAGGGATACTATGTTCCCACACAGGGATACTATGTTCCCACACAGGGATACTATGTTCCCACACAGGGATACTATGTTCCCACACAGGGATACTATGTTCCCACACAGGGATACTATGTTCCCATACAGGGATACTCTGCTTTCTCACTTTCTTTGCTTTTCTATGGTATGTGTGCTAAGTGTGGATTGTGAATGTTGCATTTGTACAATGTCTTGTTCTCTATTTGAAACTTATCCCAGAATAACCTCAAAATCACAATTGAACAATGTTGAAAAACTCCCCACAGAAACTTTTATTCTGCTGAGTATGCTAAGGAAATACATTATGTGAAGTGATAAGGAGTTGCTTCAGTGTATTCTCTGGAGACAAAAAAACACTAACTTTAGTAAACTCATTGGTAGAGAATGACTAATGTATAGAGCAATAATCACAGGGCTTGAGATTAATCCAATCACCAGATTTACACTAAGGAAAAAGTCTAAGGAAGGCATGAGAAGGGGCATAGTATCCCTATGTGGGAACATAGTATCCCTATGTGGGAACATAGTATCCCTGTGTGGGAACATAGTATCCCTGTGTGGGAACATAGTATCCCTATGTGGGAACATAGTATCCCTATGTGGGAACATAGTATCCCTGTGTGGGAACATAGTATCCCTGTGTGGGAACATAGTATCCCTGTGTGGGAACATAGTATCCCTGTGTGGGAACATAGTATCCCTGTGTGGGAACATAGTATCCCTGTGTGGGAACATAGTATCCTGTAAGGAGCCGTCCTCACATTCGCCATTATAAGATGGCACTGACACCTGTGTTCTAAGTAGTAAACAAACCATCTGCACATGCGCTGGGGTAGTTTCCCACCCCATGTGCTCTGCCTTCCCGTGATGACAACTCTGGCTGATGGGCTGCAGCCAATCAGGGAGTGACACGTCCGAGGCGGAGGACAGTCCTCCATAAAAGGGAGGGGGCTCCGCCATCTCTCTCTCTCTCTGGCTCTCTTCTCCACTGGCTCCTGATGGGGTAAGCAATAAAGCTTGTGCTGCAGAAGATTCTGGTTGCCCTGAGCGTGTTCTTACCAGGGGGACACAAAAGCGGCGGGCAATAGTATCCCTGTGTGGGAACATAGTATCCCTGTGTGGGAACATAGTATCCCTGTGTGGGAACATAGTATCCCTATGTGGGAACATAGTATCCCTTTGTGGGAACAATAAACATGGCTCTGGACAATGTATTCATACTCACAATGTGTACTAATGTCCCTCATTTAGGTGTGTTGAATGTTGCAAGTGGGATGTTGGTATGTGGTACACACAGTCCTCTGTCAGGTGCATGTTGCTGCTTCCATGTAATGGGACAATTAATAACAGCAATACTTTTACTAGAGTCCACTCAGTATGAAGTCAACTGCTAAGCCTAGACTTTCACTGCAAAAACCTTCCAATGTAAAATCTGCCCTTCTCAAGAACATCTCAAAGCTCTCCTGTTAGTTTTGGCTCTTAGAAACAAAACTAACAAAGTCCTCACATTTTGTCATACAATGCACCAATGCACAAAAGCACAATCAGACAGGAAGCTTATAACTGGCTTCTTTCCACGTGCTATACTTTAAGCAAAGTGAAGTCTTAGGTGATTGCTGTCTTCAAAACTTAAACACGAGGCTGGAGAGATTGCTCTGAACTTAAGAGCACATACTGCTCTTGCAGAGGACTGAGGTTCAGTTCCCAGAACCTAGCATAGGCAGCTCACAATTGCCTGTAACTCCAGCTACCTAGCGATCAGGTACCTCATTTTGCATCAGGCCACCTCTTCTGGAATTCATTCACACATACATAGATACACACACACACACACACAATTCCTTTTTAATTGCTGCTTCTAAAATGCTTCCCTTCAATGACACAATATTTTTATTGAAAATTTTCAAAATTTTGAGTGTCTTTCTGAAATACTGTACAGACAATGGATTCAGAGTTATACAGTGAGCCCATGTCTATCCCCTTCCACAATACAGGTTTCCTCAAACAATGCATTTTAAAATGATTTTGATCTTGCAATGGGCAATCATAAAACTCAAGCATCATTAAGCACTCTGTTCTTTGTATAAAATGATCCTTTGAAGTATGAATTTGCTTCCAGATTTAATAAGAACACACAGAGAGAAAACACGTTTTATATAATATTCAAGTTTTAATTTGCTTTTGGTATTTTTTTTTGCAAGAATAACATTTTCAAAGATTTTATTATCGTCTTGTTATCTTTGGGACAAGCTAAAGTTTAAACATGTGTGGCAGAAAGGTGGAGTAAATTATTTTAGGTTAATAACTTCTTAAAATAGGTATTGTGTCTTGGTATATAACTTTTGTCTGAAAATAATGAGTTTCTATATTTAAGCCCTTTGAAGTTACTTTCTGTATAGGTACACTAAGACTCAGTTTCTCTTGACCTAAGAAACACATGCCACTTGGACTGATTCAGATATGAAGCCAGGGTCATTTCTTTTGTCCCTTCTAAGTGAGTCCTCATTCTAGCCTTCCTGTCTTTGTAGAAGAATCTAACCTTCTCCACTTACAACAACTTGAAAACCTCCACCTACTCCATCCCCAAAGCATTCTGACCAAGCCACAGCATCCCTGCATGGCCCAAACAAATCAGTGGGAAAATTCTGACTTTTCCTGGTTTCTTTCAGGAATCCGCATGTCAATGTCTCTGAGCTTCAGCATGCAGGGCCTGCCCAGGCAATAACTGGTTGTTTCTTCAACTATGTGAAGACTTCTCCTATCCTTTGAGAGCTCCTTGGGCTTCATTGTTCACATAGTCCTGGAATTCTCTACTATATTACTACCCAGTGCTTTAAAGAAAGAAAAAGAGAATAAAGAAATCTTTTTTTTAATTAGTAACCACTTTTTTCATGAAATTTAATCACTTAAATAATCACCTTTTCAAACTCCCTGACTGATAGTCACTGTCTGATAGTTCCACCTTCTTGACACAATCTACAAAGGGAAGTATCAGGAGAGAAAGACTATGTCATGACCACCCACCCACAACACAGGCTTGGAGCGAACTATCCTGAGCTACCTTCCAGAGCAGCTTCCAGGCTAGCTGAGGGGCTGCGGGGAAGTCACGTGACAGTCTGGGGCAGTCACGTGACATTCTGGTTTTCATTTGCTTCACATGTGGTGGGATCACTCTCAGGAACATTGTTAACTTACACATTTATTTATTTTGCTCATCATAAATTAAGCCAGAAGGTGTCTCGGGAGCGCTGTGAAGGACTAGGGATGGGCCACCCAACCGTTAGCTTTCCTTGCACCTCGGTGACTGGTTTCAATAGCGCCCTCATCACTGTATGTTCCCTGGAGCTGAGGGACACGAATGCTCATTTTGGGAGGATACTATGCGTGCAATGTAGACTCTCAGCAGTCATCAGATAAACTCTGGATGTGTCAGGGTTATGTCCCACTTCATAACGGAAAACGGTGTGTGCTGATGGAATGAACTTCAGTTATTTCTTTACATCACCGTCAAGCAGTTTTCTTAGCTTGCACACGGTGCAGGGTACCAAGCTTGCGCATTCCATTTGATAAACATTCACACAGATGCATTCATGTCATCACCAGCCCAGTCAAGGCGTGTGGCATGGGGTAGCCCCAGACTCCCTTTTGCACACGTTCACAGTTCATCTCCTAGCTTGTCCCAATTTCGGGTCAATGTTTACTTTCCACCTGTATAAATTAATTTGTCTGAAAGTTACTTCTAGATTTTTAAGGTAGAATCAGTTTTTTTCTATTTGAGTAAATGCCTATTTCTTTATTCATCCATTCATTCATTTGAATTGTTGAGTATGCTTTTTTCTTCCCCCACCCCTCACAAATCCTTCCCATCTCCCTGCCCACTGAACTTAATTTTATCCTCTCCTTCACACTCAAATAAATGAAAGCCAAAACAAATAACAAACAACAACAACAAAATAAGGCCAAAAATTACCAAAAACAAAGCAAAACAAAAAGCCCCACAAAATAACAGGTAGTGGGTTTTGCGTTGGCAACTCTTGGTCATGGAGGCCTTCCCTGCAGTGTGGCTGATATACTTTGTGACAATTCTTTGGAAAAAACTGATTTCCCTTTTCCAGAGGAATAAATTGCAAGAAACTTCTTGGTTAGGGGTAGTAATTGGAGTCCAATGTCTGGTCTGAAACTGAGCAGGTCTTGTGTGTGATGTCACAGTCTGTGTGAATTGGTATCTGCCATCTCCAGCTCCTATGATCTTTCTGCCATTTCTGTTCTCCAGCCTGAAAGATAGTCATTTACACAAGATATTCATGAATCAACAAGTAAAGGGAACTTGGATGTAAGGCACAAATCGTACAGGCGCCGGATGGGTAGAGTGGGTAAGGGGTGCAGCGGTGAAATGGACTTGACAGAGAAAAGAATACTTTGTGCTTCCGCAGCTTTCAGAAAGCTGACTTTTTTTTTTTAACCATAGATTTTCTCTTCGGTCCTTTAATCTCCCATCGGGTTAAAACTGAGCAGCACCAACAACAAAATGTGACAGAGATCCTGGGCCGCTGTTGCCAATCTTGGCCTCTTTTCCTTTCAGGACAGAAACCAGGGAATAGATAGGCAGTCAGGGGCCCTCTGAGATGTGCTCTCTGCTGGAAGGAGTTCCCAATGGGTCTGTGAGATCTGAGCGCACAAGCTTTGAGGACACTCTGGTGGCTGCTCCCTGAGCAATATGAAGCCACAGTCCCACCTGTAATCTGACAGGGAGTTGTGGCCACAGGCTGAGACTGGAGTCCGGGCTGTTTGGGTGAAGGGGCCTGGCTGCCGGACGTGGCCTGCAGAGTCTGGGCCGTGCACACATTCACACAAAAAAGGCCGGAAAGTGACAGGAGGAAGCTGTGCGTCACAGGGGACAGAGCGAGACCCTGCCGTGCCTGCCCAGCTCCAGGACAGACCTGCACTCTAGCCTCTAGCGCTCTGCCGCCAGCTCCGCGGCTTCCAATGAGACTCCTCCCGCTTCTAGGTGAGTTGGGCTGGGCTGGGAGGCTGCACCGCGCCCACCTGCAGGGAACCAGGGAAAGCGATTTCTCACTAGCTGGGGTTCAAGTGTCAAGTGTGTCTGGCAAGGTCTCCAAGGAAAACAGACGCAGGCTCTCACAGGATGTTTTTCTGCTCGGCCTTTCCACTCTCGACCTTGCAACCCACAGCTCAAGACTATTACCTTTTTTCTTCCTGGAGAAATCCCGAAAGTCCCCGAAGTCTCAGTTTTGACCTTTCTACTGACCAGCCCCAAGAAACCTGGGAATCTAAGCTGCAAATGCATAAGAGAAGGTTCCTGACATTTTTAAGGCTACTGCCCGCCTGGACTTTGGGTTCATTTAAAAACCTGGGTTTGGTGATGCCCGGGGACAGATAATAGATCACTTCTCAGAAGGCAAATTAATTCAGGGTTAGGAAGTACATACAGTTTTATGTAGGGCTGGGATTTAGAATTGACTGTGTAGGGATCTCTTGGTACCAGATAAGGACACTTTATCTAAGATAACTGTTTTCTGAACAATGGCTTTGTGATCCATCCCTGTTCCCTACCAAGCTCACACTTAAGCGGGCCTGGAAGAAGACAGTGAAAAGAAACACTCTATGACTTTGCTTATCGGTTCCTAACAGTCCCCAGAACACATTTTTGTGCTGAGTTCAATCTTACCACACCGTGTTGAATTGTTTAATTTAATTTCTCCAATGCAAGTTACCGTAAGAGACTTTTTTTTTTTTTTTTTTTTTTGGTCGTAAAAAGAGCAGAATGACAATTGCCAGAACAGCGTGGAAGGGACGTGGTGCATTTCTTCTCCTGTATGTGACAAGTGACATCTTAAAAATAAACGATTTTGTCTTGAAGAGACCCAAATGTTTAATTTACCCCGATTCTGGAGAGAAAAGTGACTCCCAGAGCCAGAGAAGGGAGCCGCTCTGCCGCGGGGCAACCCCTTCTGAGGTAGCCGGTTCACCTCAGTGAAGAGGGATACAAAGTTTCCAGGACATGATGAGCTCATGGTTTTTATTATAAGTCTGGATTCTCCAGCATGTTTTAATTTTACTAAAATTTACACACTATATTTCTTAATCTGTAGGCTTAGTCATTTCTCTGTTGTGATTTAGCTAGGTGAGTCATTTGGGGGACTTTTATAATTTACCTCTCTAAAGGCAAGGGAATAAAAGCGTTTGGGGGGTATTGGTCTATAGCGCAAGGGTGGGACAGATGTCTGCTGTTTTTTGACAAGGTCTATGTCTTGATTTTCCTCAGTGGGTTTCTCCACTTTGCTGAATTGTTCCTACACACAAAACTGCAGCAAGACAACGTGTCTCCCAAATGCCAAGTGTGAAGTGCACAATGGTGTGGAAGCCTGCTTCTGCAGTCCGGGGTACTCTGGGAATGGCATCACGATTTGTGAAGGTAAGTAGTCTTGATCTCCTTTGATCTGCTTGTGAGACTCAGTTCTGAGGTGACTCCTTTCTGCTCTCCAGAAATGAGCTTGCTTCACCTTCACTCATAGCTTCAGCTGAATGAAAAGGTTGGCCAACCAGTCGCTGAGAGTGAACTTCTCTGCCAAAATGTATTTTGAGTATTGAAAACGGTGACTCTGTCTGTCTGTCTGTTTGTTTGTTTGTTTGTTTGTTTGTTTGTTTGTTTTGAAATTTAAAGATTTCTCTGGCACTAAGCCAAAGTCCAGGCACAAAAAAGAGAGTTAGTAGCCTGAAAGCACACCAAGGCCAGCCTCTATTGACTTCTTAGATGCTTTCTCTGGTCGTCATTAACTGCCTAATTTCAAGTTAATGTTACGGGTAGGAAATAGAGCTTTGTTGTGGTGGTGCATACTTGAAATCAGACTGCTTTGTAGAAGGAGAGACAGAAAGAAAGACTACAGATGTTCTGGTAGCCTGGGCAACATAGATCCTCTCAGAAAGAAAGACAAAAGGAGAGAGAGGTATAGAGAGGAAATAAAAGGATAGAGATGAGTCAGGAGGACAAAGAGGGTTAGCAGTGTGGAGGGAAGGAAAGGAGGAAGAGGAGAGAAGGGAGTTGAAAAATTGCTTTTTCCCTATGAGTTAATTCTGCCCATAGAATATCATGGCAGAGGCCAGATGGGAGGAGTCTTTGTAAGGTACAGTTCAAAGAATTGACACAACAAGATGAACTCCACCCAACAATCAAATTGGGGTGGGTTCCAGCCTGCGATCTTGTCAGCCAGGGTTTCTCCCTACCATCAAGACTCTCTTCCTCCATCCTGTACCTCATCATCCTCAAGAGAGGCTACTTTTAAGTAGGCCATTAGTGCAGCATTCTGTACAGAGAGATGGAGAAGAACGGAAAATGTTGCAAGTCATATAAATTAGTTTCAAATATAATTAAATCTAAGTTCACATTAGAGCTATGTGGTGTTACATGCCTAAATGTATTTAAGATCACATAGACTTTTTCTAATTAAGCTAGGGTATTGTGCTTTGTTAATATTGCATGTTGTTGCTTATAGCATAAACAAGTTGCATCTCGTGATTCAACTTGATAGGCTCTTAAAAAGATTAAATATGCCGTATATACTAAAATCCAAACCTCATCGTAATTAGTTTAATGCTTTAAAAATGTACAGCAAAGATGCAGTTTGCTTAATGGTGCATTAGATCAGCCGTTTCTGTTCTTACATCCAGCCAGAATTTGTAATATACTATTCTACAAGTACTACAAAATCCTTTCCATAAATAATCATAGTTTTTTTACTGTGTGTTTAATTGAATAGCATTAAGGCAAGCTGATAGCTGAATGACCTTCAAAATATTGCTTCCAGTATATCAGCATGCTTTCCCACTAATCATTGCAAATTGTTCTGTAGCACTTAGGAACAGCATTGCTTTTCTGTGATTTAGATACTTTTACTGTCATGATTATCATCATTAACATCAATAAATTTTCAGTTTTGGCCTTTGACAACCAACTAGCTGATAATCATGACTTTCATTACTTCTTTGAAAAATACATGTTTTGATAAACAGTGTAGTCTCTGTACCCACTCTCTACAAAAAATTAAAAATACTTTCTCTTGGGATAAAAATAAGATGCTAAAGGTCCTATGACTTGAAAATTCTGAACACAATCGGTAATGGGAATTATTTGCCTTTAAAAAAAATGATTTAAACGTAAAGGTCCTTTCCATCCAATGAAAGTTCTCTATCCATTTGATTTAGGAGTTACTACCTGAGTCCACAACGCTTTCTAAAACTGCTACAGACTGATTTTCTTCCTTTCAATACCTTTTTCAGTAGGTGTGCTAGTACGTTCTCTCGAATTACACTTAAAATATTACATTTTCAATTACTGAAAAGCACAGATTATACGTTGACTATGAAGATCTTTTTGTTGAATTTTTCATCCCTCAACAGATATCTTGTATTTCCTATGTATCTTTGCACAGTTGTCATGGTGTCAGTAAGAAGTATCTGGGATCAGCTATAAAGAGGCCAAATGATTTCAAAATAGAAGGTCTTATTTCTTTCTAGCAGTTATTTTATTTCTTTCTAGCAATCAGGTGATATGATCAATACAGAATTTGATTGTTTTTGAAATACCAGACACATTTTGGTGATGATGTATCTTCACTAATTTTACAACAAGAGTTGGTTTTTAAGCATCTCACAGAGAACACAGCTTACACGGTTCCAAGCAAACAAGATTTAGCAATAATGAATTAGTCTTACCTAATCACTTTGGTACTGAACAGATCTTTCCATTTATCACCTTTATCATCAATATGCTCATATCTGCCATTACTGAGATTGATAGTAAGTATTGCACATGGATTCCAAACCAGGAGTCAGTACAGAGCCTCCCCTGTTGATGGTCTCTTGATCTTTGAAGAACAATCCAAGGGGTGGAACCAAGAAGTGGTGGAAACAGTTGTTTCATCTAGTTGTCCTATTTGACAGCTTAACACCTTCTTTAATTATTACACACACACACACACACACACACACACACACACATATATATATATATATTTGCTGATATATATGTTGATATATAGATATATATCAGTAATATCAAATTACTATTAGAGATATATATTACTCATTTGTATATGTGTATATGTGTATGTATATATATGTGTGTGTGTGTATGTATATATATATATATATGTGTATATATATATATATAATTATATATTAACATCAGAATGCAGCTAGAAATTTTTCTTGTGTAAAAAAGTAGCAGTGGTAGGTTCTCCTCTAGGTTCTCTGGCTTTATTAGTCATGAGTAGTTGGCTAGGAGTATTCCATTGCCCAGGACTGAATGTATAAACAAGAAATTGTTTCTGACATAGAAAGTATGTGATGGGGCAGTTAAAGGTCTGTGTTAATTCTTGTGAAGTGGTGCTATAAAGAGTAGGAACACAAGTAAATCAGTGGAATGCAGACGCATAACAAGTGGAAATGACATTGACGCTGAGAATAGACATGAATTAGATTTCTCAAGATGAGAAAGTTGGCAATTGCACAGTGACCAGCAAAGAGCCTGCGCAATTTCCAGAATGCAAATCTCTTTTTCTTTGGAATAAACTAAGCTATAAAAACTAGTAAACAGGGCCTGGAAGTTGAACATATCTGAAGTTTATCAGATTCCCCAAGTATTTCAGGCATGGTGGCAGAGCACATGAACCGTAGGGCCAGGCATGGTATTGATGAAATGGACATGATTCTATTAGCAGAAAAGGAGACATTACAGAGTCCTGATGTAACTGAGTTACACAATAATCTTGTCCTATTAAAAAGATTAACCTATAAGGTAGAGTAAGCAAATGTGCAACAACCTACCAAGGGCTGTTGCAAAAACTCCATATTTGTACAACACATCATAGATTGTACACAGCATAAATAAAACCTTCACTTTTAAAGTCAAATTTTGTAAACATAAAAGCAGGTATGATTTTGATCTCCGGAATCCCCTGTAACTGAACATACTAGCATTGATTTAGCTCTATGCCATAGTCTTTTAAACATGAGAAAAATCAGAGCCATAAAAGCGTAAGCTCGAAAAACCAAAAACAAAAAACAAAACAAAACAAAAAATTGTAAGCTCCATATTCCCTAAGAATAGCTGAGAGTGTCCGTACTCAGACCCTGGGACCAGGAATTTCTAGTAATGGCGAATGCTAAAATATTCTTTGCCAACAGACACAATTAGGGTAGCACAGTATTTAGAGATGCATCTATAAAGTTATACTTTGAACAAAAATAAGCTACTTTTACAGACATAGTATGATAATGGTCATAGTTTATTTGAATATTTGTGTGTCCAGATATTTGAGAGTTTTCTTAAGAAAGACATATGTGTACAAATTTTAGTGTACAATAAAGGGCTCATAGATTGTTGAATCACTTCATCCTAAAACAAGATTCCTTCGTTTTGCTATCTCTACTGTTATTAATTGTGCATTCCAACACACTTTTGGTTGTGCTTCCATGCACAACTCTTACAGGTATAGTAAAGAAGAGAATATCCACCCTTGAAGTAAGGAAGAAAGTGGAAAAAGCAAGTAAATGGGGAAGGCTGAGGTGCTTATGGCTTCTCCATACATGTGTGAACCACACAGTTGGTACAGTACGGGGCTGGCATAGGTGTGAGAATGGGTATGAGAGACTGGCTCCCTCCTGGCAGGAACCTACATTAAGTAGAGCAATGTTTGGGGTTTGAGCGGAATGTGAGTGAGACAAACAATTGTCCCAGGTGGGGACAGGAAGTGTCAGGAAGGATGCAATGCGGACAGTTTGTGCACATGTATAAACATCTTTTCATAGCTTGGAACATGTCTAGCATGAATCAAACCAGGAAAAACAATAAGGTCCTGCCTCTGACTGAAAGAAAAACCGACACACTTCATAAAACAGTGCTCCTGGCCAACAAGATGGCTTCACCCGTTCAGTGACTCAAGCTCAGTGACACAAGTCCTCCTTCGCAGGATCCGTATGGCAGAAGGAGAGGACATACACCCCTCTGCAGGTTCTCCCAGACTGGTCACGCTTGCTCTGACACACGCACAGACATGCATGAAAATCAGGGAGGTAAAACTCAGGAGAGTCAAAAGCCGTTCTTATCATTATCTAAGGAGCACAAAGATACGGATAGGCCAGTCCTGAAAGAATGCTTTCACAAGGGACAGGGCAGTATGACAGCAGCGAAAGAACCAGACAGTGTTACAGGAGGTTTTTTAAGGATCGAGAACAAATGATCTATGGTACAGACCGTGGAAGGAGTATTCATTCAAAGACATGAGCTTGATTCCAACTGGAATAAAGTAAAAGTAATGAGGACAACTGACTTGTTTGCATAGTGAGAAAGATGTGGATCAACATGAGCGGGTAGCGAGACATTAGTGCAGAATGCAAAATGCGCATGTGGATGTGTGCTGCATCTTAGCACGTGCCAGTTAAAAAGCTATGATGCCTTAACTATATTTCACAAATATAACCGAAGTTTTGAACATTTAATGGAGCTATTATGTCACCAAGGTAGCTGCTCATCTTGGCACCACAGCTCTGTAATTTCCTGTTTAGCTCTCTAGATTGACGCCTGGGTTGGGCATACCTAGCACACAGTCTCTATCTCTCACTTTGCCCAAAAATAAATTCAAAATGAATTTTTGTGTAGGACATGAAGCATTAAAGCTATGGAATAAAAATATAGATAAAACAGTTTAAGGTATAAGCATAAGCAACAACTTTCTGAAGGGCTCCAGTGACCCAGGAATAAACCCAAGAATGGGGAGGGGGCAGGGGGGAGGATCCCGTGAAATAGAAGCCATCTGCACAGCAATGGGGCAATCATCACACACCAGGAGCCAACACAGCAGGAGGCATCTTCATCAGCTACATGGTCAAATAGTGGTGGAATGCAGAAAATATAAAAAACTGTAAAATGAATCAACAAAAATAAACTAATAAAAGGGCTAAAACTGAATAGGTAGTTTTAAGAAAGAAAAGACAAAACCAAAAAACAAAAAACCCTACCAGACTTAAAAAGAAAATTCTTCAATACTCTTAGCCGCCTTCTGAAAACTCAAATTAAAACTGAGTCTCCATAGTTGGTTGCATCCGACTGACCAGTTCTCAAACACCCTTAAAGTTGCTTAGTTATGTAATGGTGGTCCGTGCGTACACAGATCCGGCCAGCCTGACAACAGGTCACCACAGCTTCTAAATCCAGATTTAAAAAACAAAAAACTTAGGGCTTAGGGCTATTTTAATATGTTATCCCAGGTTCTCAGCAGGAGCTATCAACTCTCCCAGTGTTCATGAGAACTTTTGCCTTATGTTGACTGCTTGGGTGTGGTGCTGAAAGTCTACACACTTCTTCCCTCTTTTCTCTTATCCTCCCATCTTCTCAGTTTTTGCAGTTTCCTATCTTGCTGTTCTATTTTCCTTCTTTCTTTTTTTTAAAAAAAAAAAGACACATTTTTTTTCTGTACATGACTGCCTACCCCTGTGTGTGTACTCCCTGGAGTGCCTGAGAGAGCCAGAAGAGGTGTCTGAGTCACTGGAGCTACAGCTACAGGTGCTGAGTCATCAAGTGACTCCTGGCAACTGAGCTCGCCCCCTCTGTCGGAGCAACAAATACTTCTGACCACTGAACCGTTCTCCAGCCACAGCTCACAGGTGGCACACAGGCAGATAGTCATACTTTTCCCCTCTTTTATTGAAAATAGATATTTTTCTCACTCACATAATATATCCTGATTACAGTTTCCCCTCCATCTACTCCTCCCACTTTCTCCCCACCTCTCTTCCCACCCAGATCCATCCACTCTTTCTGTCTCTCACTAGAAAACAAGCAGGCTACTAAGGGACTATATTATAATATAACTGATAACTGAGGAGGGCTACGTATTTGTGCTCATATACTTCTGTGGGTACATATGTGCGCATGCCCGTAGAAGCCAAGGGTCATTGCTCATATGCCACCCACCTTCTGTGTTAATTTATTTTACTTTTTAAAAACAAAATTTTCCTCTGGGTTCAAGCTTACCAAGTAAACAGAGAGGCCCTGGGCATCCACCACTGTGCCTGCAGCTCCCTGGTGCTGAGATTAGGTTCTGGTGGCCTAACTAGGGTCTTTGTGCTTTCAGGGCAAGCACCTTACTACATCTAGTTATCTACCCTAAACCCAATGTATACATTTTAATTCTGAATATAACTTCTCTTCTGTATCACTTAAATACATCATGTCTGTATGTACATATACATATCTCACATTTAGAATTTCTGTGATGGAATATTATTGTATATATGATAAAACAAAAACTAATACATCAGAATTGGATGAAACTAATTAGCAGAAGGAGAAGAGCCCAAGAGAAGGGACATCAAACAGAAATCCACTTAGCCTCAAACTCAGGAATCCAATAGAAACACTAAATTATATATATATATATATATATATATATGACATCTGGTCTCCCCCGTCTCCGTGAGTTCATATGTGATTTCATCATATTGATTTAGAAGGTCTTGTTTCCTTGTGGTCTTCCATTCCCTCTGGCCCTTACATTCTTTCTGCTTCCTTTGTTTGCATGGATCCCTGAGTGGAAGGATTTGATGGAGGCTTCAAGGTCTCTCAATAAACCCTGGGCTATCTAGTCTCAGGTTCTTGGCCACCTAAGCTGTGTGGTGCATTGGTTCCTTCTCATGAAGTAGGCCTTAACTCAAATCAAACATTGGCTGGTTACTTGCACAAGATTTGCGCCACCGTTGCCTGAGAGAATCTTGTAGGTAGGGCGTCACAGTTGACCAAACGGTTTGTGGCTGTTTTGTTGTTTGCATTTCTTGTTCATTGCCTGCAGCGTACCTTCCTTATTAAAGTTGCTCATATGTAGGAGTGAGGGCTATATGTTTACTTTCCCCATGCTTAAGGAGTTGTATAGGTATTGTCTTAAGCAATGGGGCCTTACAGTCAGGTTGTGGAGAGCAGCTTGTAGTCTTGACAACAACCTGAATTTTTGGATATTCTCATGGGACCCCTCTGGCAAACAATTCAACTAGTTACTATAACACCATCTCAGAATATCATTTAGTGGCAAGAGGTGGCCAGTCGGCTCTGTTTCTTTTATTATTTTGGTGATTAAAGTTAGATAGCTTTCATATATGTAGATATTTTAGAAAGTTTCTACTCTGTATTAAGTTTCCACAGCACCCCCCAAATGACCCTTAATTTTAGCTGCATCTCCTTGTGTTTCTTCCTTCACCCACCTCTCACCTCCCTCTCCCACCCGTCCCCCTCCTATCCACATCCTTACATTCACCCCCTCCCACCTCTTACATAGATCCCCTCAAATCTACCCCTTCCCACCCACCCCTCCCACTCATCCATCCTAATGAGATTTATCTATTCGTTACTCTATACATAATTCTGCGGTGCTATGAATTGTCATTAACTTATCATTAACAGCTAATATCTACATATAAGGAAATATATACTATAGTTTTCTTTCTGAATCTGGGTTGCCTCACTCAGAAAGATCTTTTCTGGTTCCATCCATTTACCTAGTTTATTTTTGATGGCTGAGTTATATAATATACTCTGTTGAATAAGTGAGACATATTTTCTTTTTTCTCTTTTCTCTTCTTTTCTCTTCTTTTCTTTTCTTTTCTTTTCTTTTCTTTTCTTTTCTTTTCTTTTCGTTTTCTGAGACATGGTTTCTCTGTGTAGCCCTGATTGTCCTGGAACTCACTATGTAGAGCAAGCTGGCCTTGAACTCAGAAATCCTCCTGCCTCTGCCTCCCAAGTGCTGGGATTAAAGGCATGCACTACCACTGCCTGTCGAGTCATATTTTCTTCATTTGTTCTTACATCGAGGAACATTCAGGTTGTTTTCAATTTCTGTCTATTATGAATAGAAAATCAATAAGCATGGAAGCAAATATCTCTGTGATAGAATGAGGCATCCTCTGGGGTATATAACCAAGATTGGTGTTCTAGAGTCACAGAACGTATGGAATGTCTCTATATATTAAGTGAATTTATGGGAATGACTCACAGTCTATAGTCCAACTAACTCAACAATTGGCAGCTCTGAATGAGAAGTCCGAGAATTTAGTAGTTGCTCAGTCCCAGGAGGCTGAGTGTTTCAGCTGGTCTTATGTATAAGCTCGAATTCTGAAGAAGTAGGTTCCAACAGATGTGCAGGCAAGTAAGTGCAAGCAGGCAAAGAGGAATGGACCCTTTCTTCTTCCATTGTCCTTACGTAGGCCTCCAGCAGAAGGTCTGACCCAGGTTAAAGCTGTGCACCACCAGGACCAGACCTAAGCTTTTCTTTACATGAAACTTTCTCTATCCCAGGCTGGCTTTGAACTTAGAGAGAATCTGCTTGCCTCTGTCTCTGGGATTAAAGGCATGTACCACCTTGCCTTGCCTCAGCTTTTCATGACCACTACCTTAAGATCCAGATAAAAGACTGTGTCTTCTAGCCTCAAGATCTGGATCATAGGTGTGCCCTCGATTTCTAGATGATAGTTTGTTCCAGACATAGTCAAATTGATAACTGGGACTAGGCATCACTAGCCATTTCTGAGAAATGGAGCCCTGGTCTTTGTCTTTTGAGAATCCCAATATCAAAATGACTGGGTTTTTTTTTTTTCTTGCTTGATCTAATGCTATCAATCTGATGTTTTCACAGTTCTAAGAAGCATAAAATCATTGGCATTTAGACAAATGAGCCTTTTGTTTCTAATTTGCATGTAGCTTAGTGAGTTTTTCTTTAATTATTGAAGAACTTTCATAGAAGTCACACGCTCCTCTCATTTCCATAATCAGCCCTGTATAAATAGAACTTAGCATGGAGCATTGTTTATTTCTAAAAAACTATCAAAGATTATGTTTTACACTTTTACATTAGTATATACACCGTGAAGGACTTCATTTTACTATAGTTAGTAAAATATTTTATTTTACTATCCAATTCTAAGTGTGACTGAAATAAAAGAAATGATCACAAGTATGAGAAATGAGACATTCTTTCTCTCTACAACTTCAAATCACTTATGTGATTTTTGACACTCATAAACTATAAAACATAGAAATTCTATCTCCATTCACAAAAATATTTTTTAAAATACGTTTTAGCATCCCATAAGTACACCTGCCTCTAAGAATTACTCTGTTCTGTTTAGCATCAATGTCATCAACGGGAAGATTACTGGCTCAGAAGAATGGCAAGGAATGAGTTTAAAAAATTCTCAGTATCTCAGAAATTCATGACTGTATGTAATCTAATTTTGTGTTCTTTTTTTGTTATCAAACCTCCAATCCTTAGTCTGACTTAATATTTGAATTTAAGTATTTTCTAGTCCACTTCATTTATGAAGACCACTGAACATCACATATAATACACCACTGATATAAATTTCTCTAACATTTTAGCCGCTCTTTACAAATGAATTAGAAGCAGGCTTGTCTTGTGTGAAATAGAAATTTTTCTGGAAATTAAATCCTTAAGCAAGGCTGGTGCAATGTTTTGGCTTGTTTCACTATTTGGACTGTTCTCACTGGCCACAGGTAGGGGAATTTATTTGAAAGCACAACAATTTCATTGTAGGTACAATTACAGTGAAAATGATCCTAGGAGGGAGAGAGAGAGAGAGAGAGAGAGAGAGAGAGAGAGAGAGAGAGAGAGAGAGAGAGAAGAAGAAGGAGGGGGAGGAGGAGGAGGAGGAGGAGGAGGAGGAGGGGAAGAGTACAGGGAGGGGAGGGGAGGGGAGAAGAAGGGAAGGGGAGGGGAAGGGAGGGGAGGAGAGGGGGGAGGGGGAGGGGAGGGGGAGGGGGAGAAAGCTCCAGCACCTGGATGTAAAACATGAAAGCATTGTATATTCAAGTCAGATAATTTTCATTAAAAACTGTGATGATTTGGAATGACATTGGTCAGACAAGCTCAACTCCTGCAAAGTCGCTTCTTGTGGGATTTGCTACATGGTAATGCTATTTTCCATATTAACAAGATTTTTTCCATACTCTTAGTTCAGATACATAATTTACACCACCAAGAAATGTGAATATGTACACAGATTCATAGATCCACTTTGCAGTTGTGTTAAAGAGCCCAAATAAATTACCATTGTGGCAACCCAGAATGTCAGAATAGTTCAAACTATGTCCTAGACTAAGGAGGGATTAACAGTCGAGATTTTTATTTGCTATGAGAGGAGATGATGACTTTCTCTGGGACGATGAGAATCTAACCAAATATTGTAGCTAAATATAGGATACAAAGCCGTGTGCCATTTCTGAAGATGCTATCATGGAGAAAACCCAATGACGGGGCTTCACACTGTAGTTTTTAGGTACACAGATTCAATTTAGAGATTGGGTTTGAAAATAAAATTTACTGCCTGAGTGTTTTTGGCTGATAAGAAATGGATTTTGTGACCCTGGTGCACATTAATTGAAGTATCTGGCAATGTGTCTCGACCAGGTTAAAGGGACCATATGTACTTGGAACCATATTACTGCTTCACATTGAGCTCCCAAGTTAAATCTCTTCATTACCATATAAGGAAACACACTTTACCATCTGGAGACTGCTCAAGCTAACACTGCCTACTGCCTAACACCTGAATTTTATGCAATGTAACATTTATTTTTCGATCAATTTTGAAAATTGATTTTTAAATGTAAGGATGACATTATCAAAGGTTATATTATTTTATATATCTTCTAATATTTTAGTTTTAATATATTTCCTTGCTTCTTTATTTATTTATTTATTTTTGCATGTTTGCTTGCTTCTTTGTTTTTGAGGCGGGTTTATGCTCTAACTCAAGCTGACCGAGAACTCATTATGCATTCCAGGCTAGTCTCATAGACTCAAACCCAGAGTTCTCCTACTTTAGCCTCTTAAATACTGGAATTAAAGATATGCACTACTATGCCTGGCTAATATCTTCTAATATCTTAAAAGTTTTATTCATTAAAATATACAGAATTATTTGCTGCTGACTATATTTTCACATGATAAAAGTGACACCAGTGTGGCATTAGCCATTCACTTTCAAAATATAATTCTTAAGATGGATAAATAGTTGCATGTTTCAGATGAGAAAATGCATGGACTAAGTATGTAGTTGTCGGTGTTCTTTATGCCACTTACGTGCTGGCTGTTTTGACAGGTTTTGGTTCTGGTTTAATGTACAGGGGACAAAAATCATTTCAGAAAAAAAAGCTTGAGGCAATAGTGAGACTATAAACTTTTCCCAGAGGTCTCAGATTTGGGGAGCTTAAATGACTGAACAAAATATCTGTTCAATAGCTGATAATGTATATTCCTCTTTTTCTCTTTTGTTTGTGCAATATATACCAAAATGTGGGCCATGTCCACAGAGTGACTTCCTGTCTCCATCCCTCTGTAAAACAGGTACACATCCTGCATCTTACAGAACTTATCACCAAAATTTTAATTAATTCATGCTTAACAGGTAGACCAGAATTAGGGAGATACACAGTATTTTATATGTTGTTATTACACTGAAATTGACACAGACAGGCCATCAATTAGTTTGATAATACTAAACAGAAACTAAGGTGGTTCTAATATTTGTTTGATAGTTTTGCCTTTGTGGCAAACTCAACATTCTGAAATAAGAGAGCCATATATGCTTTCTGTCAGAAAGAATCTTATGCGTATTTTCCTGGCACGGTATGAAGGAGAAATTCTGAGATTATTTCTGGACCTTTATAAACACAGAAACCCACTGAGAATACTAAAGCAAGTGCATCAGGCCCAGCTCTGCTGTCTACACAGTGGTGGATGGGAGCATCTGCTTGATGAGGCTGAGATGTTTGTTCAACTAATGTTATGTTCATTGCAGCAGCTTTGTAATGGATGCCATGTGGAGGAGAAAAGTGTGTTTTGGACTTTGAATTTCAGTTCATTAGGACACAAGTATGTCTGAGACTTTTCAGTAGATGCATTAATTCTTGTTTTATCGTCAACAATTGCTTTAGCTCATCCTTTGAAAAAAAATCAGACGGCTGCCTGGCAAACAAACGTGCAGAGAGTGAATCTGAACTTAAGAAAAGCTTTAGACACTGTGGGCATGGTCTATCATGCTGGTGTTCTCAGAAATCAGGAGGCTGAGGCAGGAGGGTTGCTGTGAGTTCAAGGCAAGGCTGGAATTCATTGTAAGCTCTAAAGTAGCCTGAGCTACAGTGTGAGACCGTTTCTCAAAAGGAGGGAAAAAGGGCTACCACAATAGCTCAGCCAGTAGAGGTGTTTACATTATAAGCCTGACTACATGTAGGCCCAGGTCAGTGAGGAAAAATTCTCCATGGGGTTGTCAGTGACTCCACACTTATCCACCATGCTCTGCATGTTCCCAAGTACACACAATACACACACACACACACACACACACACACACACACACACTAACAATAATAAATAGAAAGAAGGGAAGGAAACTGATGGAAAAATGGAGAGAAGGAGGAGAAAGGGAAAGAAGAAAGGGAGGAAGTTCCTGTGAGTGGTCCATAGTACAAGCTGCACTATCATGCTATGAAAAATCTAGTAAAGGCTAAGTCTTACCACATTTCACTGAAATGATTCCACTGGAGCTATTGATTCCTAGCTACGGCTTCTGGGGCCTTGAGATACGTCCCTCTGCTAGTGAAGCTGCCCTTTCATCAGTAGTTAAAACTGGGGTTTGAACTGTGATTTTTGTTCAGAGACAGAATATCAAGGGCAGACGATAACTATGGAGAAGGAACAACGCTACTGTTTAGCCAGGGTAGGTTTCAGGCGATGTAGCTCCATTGCAGAAAGTATGTACGTATGATTGCAGTCCAAATTGATTGAAGCCTTATGGAACTGCCCCTCTAATCTGTAGAGAGATGAATTACAATGGGAGGCAGAGTCTCTGCAGAAGCTGTCTGCGGGATTCAATCTTCATCCTAGAGTTTTTCAGTGACTAAATCTACTGAATATATACGGTTTTGTCAATACCAAAGCCATTTTTTGAAGATTAAAGAAGATAATACAAATCAAGCACTTAATTAAAATGGTCCTACAGAAAGATCTCAATAAATCAAGACTGTCACTCGCGTACGTTTGGTTTGCCAGTCACTTACTGTCAGGAGTGTTTTTAAGTACATTCTCGGTCTTCAACCGCTGAGGAGAGTCCATGAAGGTTACTGGGCCACACGCTTCGAACGTTAATGTTATCAAACGCAAGGAAGCATTTTCCTGCCGCCTCCAAAGAACAGCCCGCATGTTCACATCTGGACATGTACAATGAACATCTGTCAATTCTCAAGTTACCATCTACACTTTTTATGGCCAAAGACAAAATAGGAAAAAATTTTAAAAAGCTGTTCAAATATTAGTCACATTTCTCTGAAGAGTGAGTTTGCTTACATTTCCTCTGCGCTCCTTACCTGGTTAGCATGGTGGAAGCTTCTGCATTTGAAGTAGAAACAGGTTCGCAAAGAAATATCCAGGAACTAATCACCCCTAAATCATATACAATTGCATAAAGGTCAATATACCATCTGGTATATTAAATATTTACTGTATTACATAATGACATTGCATGTATTAGGTATAATACACATTTTAATCATAATTATTCATATTATGTGTATATGAATATACATATGTACATCATACATACATATCAGTTAAGAAATCAGACAAAAAAAAAAAACAGTTCAGAAGCATCAAAGGCATGATGTGTAAGGGAGATCTAAACTACAGTAAGACCCATGAAAACAGCATACATTTGTGGCTGTGGAGGGGTCTCAGTGCTTTAAAATACATGTCGCTCATTCAGAGGACGCAGGTGCCTTTCCGGCACCATGGTGGAGGCTTACAGGTGTTATCTCTTAGCTCCAGCTTCATAGGTTCTGACCCTCTGGCCTGCATAGTCACCTGCACTAATGTGTAGATGCTGACAACAAACACACATACTAAAAATAAAAATAAACCTTAAAGAAAGCAATGTGAATTCTTAGGAAATACTTTGCTCGCAGTGAATATTTATTAAAATTAGTTATAATATATATTAACACCCTTTCCTGTTTTATTGATCGAAGTGAATAAGTTTACATGAAAATAATTGTGTTTAGTCCCAAAAAGTCTCTCATTGAAGTTAGATAGTTAAAAATACATGAGGGAGAAAGGGGTGCGGTTGGAGAGATGGCCCAGTGGTTATGGCATCTGTTGCTCTTACAGAAGGCTAAAGATTGGTTCTCAGAACCCAAACCTGACAGCTTGCAGCCACCCAAAATTTCAGCTTTAGAGAATTCAAAGCATATATGTGTGTGTGTGTATCCCATACTCCTCACACACACATAAAAATTAAGTATATCTTTAAAAGGAATACAGAAAGAAGGCTGACTAGAAGGCTCTGTGAGAAAGAGTACCTGCCAACAACCTTAACAACCTGAGTTCAATACCCAGGACCCACATGGCAGAGAACTGACCCCTACAAATTGGCCTCTGACTTCTATACATATAGGGTATACATTTGTGCACATAAACACACACATGAAAAGGCTAATAAAAATATAAAAACTTTTAAATAAAAATAAAGAAATGACGGATAGAGAGAACCTGATGTAATTTCTTGCTTTTATGATTGGGTTGCGTTCTCTGAGGGTCTGTGGTGACTGGGAGCTTGCTTGGTCCTCAGAGTGTCAGTGATAGGGATGTTGAGCTGCCCAGGAGGTCTTTAGCCATTAGGAATGTGTCCCTGGGAGACGACTGGGAACTCCGTCCTCTCACACACTTCCTGTGAAACTTGATTTGACTGCTTTGAGGTAACTGGAGCAGAACTGAGCTGTAGCAGGCACTATGCTATGCAGCTCCGCACAACTCAGTTGAACTGTCCTCTCTTCAAAACCAACTCTTATAGGAACTTTGTACTAAGGAAGGACCGTCTAGTAACATAGCAAGCTTTCCAGTAAAAACCTGAAAGTAAATATAAATCTAATTGATTAGACCTGCAAAGTATCTTTTGTTCCTAATACAAGATATATTTTTATTTATTTTAATATGTATTTTTATTAATTTCTAATTAATTATTTTATTTATTTACATCCCAAATGTTGGCTCCCTCCCAGTCTGCCCTTCCAGAGTTATTCATACCATCCTCCTTCCCCATAACCTCTTAGAGGGTGCTCCATTTTAATTTGCATTTCCCTGATGGCTAAGGATGTGGAACACTTCTTAAGTGTATCTCCACCACTAGAGATTCCTCTGTTGAGAATTCTGTTTAGTTTTGTAACAATTTTTGATTGGTTTATTTGGTTTTTATTGGAGTCTAACTTCTTTAGTTCTTTATATAGTTTGGATATTAGCCCTCTATCAGATAATACGGTTAATGAAGATCTTTTCTCAATCTGTAGGTTGCTGTTTTGTCCAATTGACAGTGTCCTTTGCCTTACAGAAGCTTTTCAGTTTCATGAGGTTCCAGTTATCAATTGTTGATCTTAGAGCCTGAGCCACTGGTATTTTGTTCAGGAAATGTTCCCCTGTGCCAATACGTTTGAGACTTTTTTCCACTTTCTCTTCTATTAGATTCAGTGTATCTGGTTTTATGTTGAGGTCCTTGATCCACTTGGACTTGAGCTTTGTGCAAGGTGATAAATATGGATCAATTTGCGTTCTTCTACGTGCAGACCAGTTAGACCAGTATCATTTGTTAAAGATGCTTTCTTTTCCCACTGGATGGTTTTACCTCCTTTGTTGAAGATTATGTGTGCATAGCTGTGTGGGTTTATTTCTGGGTGTTCGACTCTATTCCATTGATCAACCTGTCTATTTCTGTAACAATACCATGCAGTTTTTATCACTATTGCTCTGTAGTACAGCTTGAGGTCGGGGATGGTGGTTCCTCCAGAAGTTCTTTTATTGTTCAGAATTGTTTTTGGCTATCCTGGGTTTGGTTTGGTTTTTGTTTTCCATATGAAGTTGAGAATTGGTCCTTCTATGTCTGTAAAGAAGT